>NW_013676370.1:9402-15769 GCF_000517525.1 Limulus polyphemus
GTTTTTCTTCATTACCCATTTAAGCCGTCTCCAGCCATTATTAGTCTCAAAGTGGGTTCCTCGTCATCGAATTTAGAAGACAGTTTCAGGTATCACTCTTTTGTAAAAAGGTAAAGCTTATTAGTTTAAAAAAAATTCTTTGTATTCCGCTAGTAAAACAAAAGTTAAGGTTTTGTAAAATTATTTTTAGCAGTTTTAATGAGTTTCAATTAAATGCTCAAAAACGTAAGAGGGTTTGTTTGTTTGTTTGTTGTTAAGCCTAAATTTGCAAAATGAGCTAGCTATGCTATGCAAATCTAGTTAACAAAGCCAAGGGTAAAAAAAAAAGACAACGGAAAAAAGAGAAAAAAACCCAAAAACAATGGAAAAGAGAGAAACGTAAAAAAGACAAAGAAAAATTACACAAACAGGTAAAAATTCAAAAAAGTATTTTTGGAAACAGTATCAATAAGCTAAGCCTAAGCCAATTTTTGAAGCCATGTAAACCAACTGAATTAATAATTAAGCTGTTATTAATAAAGTTTTCTAATCAATGGCTTCCCTTTATAGGCTTTCCATTATTGTTCAACACTTGCTGTTAAACCATATAGACTTCCCATTATTGTTCAACACTTGCTGTTAAACCATATAGGCTTCCAATTATTGTTCAACATTTGCTGTTAAACCATATAGGCTTCCCATTATTGTTCAACACTTGCTGTTAAACCATATAGGCTTCCCATTATTGTTCAACACTTGCTGTTAAACTCTATAGGTTTCCCATTATTGTTCAACACTTGCTGTTAAACCATAAATTATTATTTTGGAATTTGTCATTTTATATGATTCCTAAAATATAGGACATTTGTTTGAAATTTTTTACTGTTTTGTGTAATTTTATTTGTCTTTTTTTCCCTTGTCTTTATTACCACCCTGATGCTGTGCCCACCACGGGTATCAAAACCCAATTTTTAACACGTGAGAGGAATATCGTCGTGTTCTCCCAAATGAGAACCTAGTTTCTGACCCGTTTTAAAATTATACGAAGAAAAACTTGCTGAAAATTAGTTTGATATATAATTCTTTACATTATAATATTGTTACTGTCATATTACAAAAAATAGAGTTCATTCCTATCAGGAGATAAAGAAAAAGTAACTGTAATTGATGAATGTTTTGTTTTCTCCAAATTCTGTTCATATCACGTGAGAGGCCTGAAATAAACGTAAAGAATTACGTTTCTTTAAACCGGTAAGTTTGATTTTAAATTGACGTTGAGGAATGATGTTATTAATTATGGAAGAAGGATAAGAACAAATAGAGAAAGTTATCAGATGGAATTATTTTCAAAATTATACGAAGTTCTTACATTAAAAAAAATATATTGATTTTATAACGTTCGCCTTTAGTTGAGGGTTATAAACAGATTACCATAACAGTTGGTCAGAGTTTTGGACAAATACATTTAGAGAAGACCAAAGTTCGGGTTGTTTCCTGTTATATTGTAAATTTGATGATGGAATTTTGGAGATCAAATGTTCAAAAACAGTTTAAATGGAATTAGTATCAGAAACATTTCAAAAATGTATCGTCTATATAGTAGAGCCAATAAAAAGTATACAAATGTGAATAATAGGATCCCCCAGTAACCCAGAGGGCCAGGGGTAAGTTTACGAATTTACAACACTACAATCCTGGTCCCCCCCCCCCTCGTGTTGGACAGAGCGCATATAGACGGACTGACGGATTCCCCCTGTTTATATCATTCGTTTGATTGAAATGTTTTCCGACAAACAGTGAATTAGTCTAAATAGTTGTAAAATCTAAAACCTGAAGCCTGACTGACAATGAGGCAAGAAAAGAACGTCTGGAAAATATGTCAGGATTGATTTATTCTAAGGTTACGTTACAATCATCTTCAAACAAAATAGGAAAAGTATAACGAAATTAGCAGTGAAATCAAGTTTTTAGTTTCGTACAAAATCCTGAGAAGTCTTGGGAAAGAATAAAGAAATATGAAAACAGGAGCAAATCTAAAATATTTGTCAAGATTATAATTCCAAGCATCCCCGGATGAAAGGATGAGCCAATCTTGTTTACAGACTTTAGATAATCCGGAAAACTGTGATGAAAGGATGAACCAATAAAGTTTACATACTTTAGATAATCCGGAAAAACTGTGATGAAAAGATGAGCCAATCTTGTTTACAGACTTTAGGTAATCCGGAAATCTGTGATGAAAGGATGAGCCAATCTTGTTTACAGACTTTAGGTAATCCGGAAAATTGTGATGAGAGGATGAGCCAATCTTGTTTACAGACTTTAGGTAATCCGGAAAACTGTGATGAAAGGATGAGCTAATCTTGTTTACAGACTTTAGGTAATCCGGAAAACTGTGATGAAAAGATGAGCCAATCTTGTTTACAGACTTTAGGTAATCCGGAAAACTGTGGTGAAAGGATGAGCTAATCTTGTTTACAGACTTTAGATAATCCGGAAAACTGTGATGTTTGTGTGTCAGTTGGTACGAAACTCATATAACTGATTCAAAATCAAATTTCCTTTTTTTTAAATTTAGTAAAAACACATCAAGTTGCTTTTCTCTAGATTCTGTTAAATCTTGTTTTGATACTTTAAAACGAAAGTACCAAACGAATATGACTTACTAAGATTACTAGCATCTTCTGTATTTAATTTTTCTTAATCTGAACCGACAACACACTTGCCTTTAAGACCTTTTAAAACAATGACGGTCGTAGAACTTCAAGTTTCTTTTAAAAGCAGTTGATTCTTTAATCTCTCAATTAAAAATTGGTTTCTCAGTAAAGCAGAAATTTTCATCCAAAAACGTTAAAAATTCAATAGTTTGTTTGGGATTTCAATAAACCTAATTTATTATACTTATGTAAGTATCCATAATTTCTTCTTTGCAATGACCTCAAGGCCAGGGTTGGTCACTAAACTGATTCTCTTTTGCGGACAGTAAAAATTTAATTTTGTTTTTTAACAGTGATGCGTAATTAGGGGGAAGTTTATAACATATCGAAGGTTGCACCTGGTGACTTTAATAACTTAACGAGGATTGCACCTGGTGACTTTAATAACTTATCGAGGATTGCACCTGGTGACTTTAATAACTTATCGATGATTGCACCTGGTGACGTTAATAACTTATGGAAGATTGCACCTGGTGACGTTAATAACTTATCGATGATTGCACCTGGTGACTTTAATAACTTATCGAGGATTGCACCTGGTGACGTTAATAACTTATCGAAGATTGCACCTGGTGACGTTAATAACTTATGGAAGATTGCACCTGGTGACGTTAATAACTTATGGAAGATTGCACCTGGTGACGTTAATAATTTATCGAAGATTGCACCTGGTGACGTTAATAACTTATGGAAGATTGCACCTGGTGACGTTAATAACTTATCGAAGATTGCACCTGTTGACGTTAATAACTTATTGAAGATTGCACCTGGTGACATTAATAACTTATCGAAGATTGCACCTGGTGACTTCGAGTAAGTTATGGAATAGTTCACAACGTCCAGTCAACTCATAGAAGAGATGAGAACATATATTATTTAGTTTTAGATATTTTGTTTTAATAGACCATTTTTAATTATTATTTTCGTGGTACCTTATCCTTCAAAATAAATCTATAACATAAACTACACTTGAACTTTTGTTTAGTCACGTGACCGCAATGTTTACTGGGCAATATTAAACTATAGAGAAACAAAGACACGGCTGTTCTTGATCGGTGATCTTTATATGCTGAAGAAATAAAACAAAATCTCTGTAAACAAATTCTTTAATTGAACGATCTTCTATGCATGTTTCAGAGAGGTTACATAACTTTGTTGTTAAGTGCAAAGCTACACAAGCACCGACACCCGAATTTTAGTGTTATAAGCTCTAAGCCACCGGTGGGACAGTTACGTATCCTAGTGATAAAGAAGCAAAGCCTTGTAAACAAAAAATAAAAGCGGAAACTTAAAAGATAAATTTAAGTAATAATGAAAATAAAATTTATTCGTGAAGTTATGATACAAAAACAATAATGCAGTTTCGAAGGAGTGGATAATTAATTATAATAAGCAAATGAAAAAGTTATTAGCAAGAAAAAATACACACGCTAATTTACAACTGTTTATTTATTCAAACGTTTCTGTGCTCTAAACCCAGATACTACCGTCAATTTAACATCCAAACTGCGCGTGAAGAAAGACTACGAATTGATTTGTTATTTAATTCTAAGTTTTGTTTCTTCCCGATTGCTGTAAAATCAGTTGTGTGGGACGTGGTACGTTCACTTGAGGATTTTGTTTAAAATCTTATCTGATAAGATCTTCTGAGATGGAGTGAAACCTGACGAGGATATCGACTTAAAAATATTTAACGACCTCAGAGGCAGATTAATTGAAACTTCTTTTAACACTGTCCACTGATGTCCTCCAGGGATTACATGAGCGTGTTAGTCCTGGAAGATGCTAAACTCGAGTGTGTTCATACAGGACATGCCATACTATGGTGGAAGACCTCGGTTTGGCTTAGTTGGCGTTCAGCACAGAGCTACACGATAGGACATCTGTGCTCCGGCGATCACGGGTATCTAAACCCGTTTTTTAACGTAATAAGCTCTGAGATTCTTAATCAACTTTAGGGGGGAGAGATTGTGTACATTTGTGGGAAACATCTTTTCGCACATCGTGAACTACATCTTGTAGAGTAAATTACACTTTATTTGGAAACGTATATACTTGATTCAGATCGATAATCTAAATCTTCACCAGTGCATTACAGCCACGGGTAGACTTCTGGCTGGAGGTGTATATGTATACTTTTCCGTCGTAAGTCCTGATTGGTTAGTGTTATACATGACATTAGGTTTTCAAGAAAAGAACCTTCATTGTTCTTCATGGATGCGGAGAAACTTGCATAAAAGAGGTTCTGGAAAGGCCTCAGAAACCACACCCTAAAAACATCCGTAAGTAAATGAAGCTTTGGTTACAATAAAGCATCTAACCGTAATCCCCTATTGGCCCATTTTTCAAACCTTGCTGCAACACCCACTTTTTGATAAAATACACGTCACCTCTCAAACCTTGCTGCAACACCCACTTCTTGATAAAATACACGTCACCTCTCTGTCTCGTACAAATCACAGAGAACACCACCCACCTTATAGCATTTTGTTTTTTCTAGTTTTCTTTCCAGATGACCAGACGATGACCAGGCGAGGGACGCGGACTTCTTATGAACATCGCTTTTAGTTGTTCAAGTTTTTGTACTTTACTGTCTTACAATGTTAATAACAATGCAGTACATACATATTACTTTTAAACTGTTGTTGTTCATTGTTGCATGCCTTATGCTATGTTTTAGTTTGTACTGTTGTTGTTCATTGTTGCATGCCTTATGCTATATTGTAGTTTGTACTGTTGTTGTTCATTGTTGCATGCCTTATGCCATGTTCTAGTTTGTACTGTTGTTGTTCATTGTTGCATGCTTTATGCTATGTTTTAGTTTGATTTGTATTTTGTATCTTTTATTGTAGTAAACTTACTATAGCATGGCCTTGGTCTCTTCCGACTCGGTGCTTCTGGTCCCCTAGCGAGGGGAGGTGGGCGCACGGCTGTCTGGACTCTCGGATGGTGGTGGTGGTGGGGGAGAAAGCTGTGTTGTGGTGCGCCAGAAGAGTAAAGATCAAAAAAGAATGAACCAAGGATTTAGGTGAAGAGGGACTGTTCGTTTCTTACCGCCCGAAGAGAAACCTGAACACCTACCAAAGAACAACAACAAAGAAGCTATGATTACTCCTTCACCCCATGAGAAGAGCCATTGCAATGAAGTTAGGCCTATTTCCTGATATCATTGGTAAGGTAATAAACAAGGATTTCAAGTTCATGGAGACGTGCAAGCCAAAAAAAAAAAAAATCGTTTAGCTGTTAGTCACGTTTTGAATTCAATTGATGTTTTGTTTTTCTGAGAAATATTACATAGATTAGGACTAAAGATGTTAACATGTAAACCTGATAACCCTGTACTACAATTATAAAAGTGTTACTAATTTACATAGATTAGGACTAAAAATGTTAACATGTAGACATGATAACCCTGTACTACAATTATAAAAGTGTTACTAATTTACATAGATTAGGACTTAAGATGCTAAACATGTAGACCTGATAACCCTGTACTACAATTATAAAAGTGTTACTAATTTACATAGATTAGGACTAAAGATGTTAACATGTAGACAGATTTTATAAAACCTTTCGCTAGTAATTAACACTCGTTTAAAGTTTTCCTGGGTATGTCAGAAATCTAAATTCCTATACAGTGCTAGTTTTATATAGAATTGTTATAAAATAAT
>NW_013676371.1:0-15604 GCF_000517525.1 Limulus polyphemus
TTTACCATGTGTTGGTATGTTAAAACAACACTGGACGTGCAGAATAATTACAGGTTTACCATGTGTTATCATGTTAAAACAACACTGTACGTGCAGAATAATTACAGGTTTACCATGTGTTATCATGTTAAAACAACACTGTACGTGCAGAATAACTACAGGTTTACCATGTGTTGGTATGTTAAAACAACACTGTACGTGCAGAATAATTACAGGTTTACCATGTGTTATCATGTTAAAACAACACTGTACGTGCAGAATAATTACAGGTTTACCATGTGTTGGTATGTTAAAATAACACTGTACCTGCAGAATAATTACAGGTTTACCATGTGTTGGTATATTAAAACAACACTGTACGTGCAGAATAATTACAGGTTTACCATGTGTTATCATGTTAAAACAACACTGATGGTGAGTGTTTTAATAATTGCCCTTTGATTATTTAAGCTACAGAACCATAAAGAGTTGATTTCGAAGCAGTGCTTGAAATGTATTTATTTTTCTAAACCAGATCGTCATTGGACTCGTCATTCCCTCCCCACCCCCCGAAATGAAAAATGTATCTTATAAATTATTATGTATACAACAAGTAATCATTTTGAAACCTCGAGTTCTTTCATATCGTTGTATCTGTATTTTAACTGGTGTCCAGTTTCAGGTTTTAAACGCTTAGTTCCAGACTACCTTCTAAAAGTAAGTATAGGTCATTTGTCACCAGTGTCTACCAGAAGAACTGGGAAATGGATTAAATACGTTAGTTTTGTTCGTTGACATTTCTTCTGTTTAAAATAAAGCAGTTTGCTTCAGCATATAAACCGCGGAAGCCAGAGGTCAGTAAATAAAGTGTGATTTAAATTTCCCAGTTGTGCCATTAACCCGAAACGTTTAAACTGTTTATTATCATCATCACTAAAACGCGTATATATATAAAATATGAATTTAGACTTTTTCAAATGTATAATAATATTTTGTTATTTAATTACATTCGTGCAAAAGCTGACTTCGTTGGAACCAGGCCACAGTTTATAACCTTTATTTTCTTCTATTCTAGCTGTCCGGAATGGAATTATCATTGTACACAACTCCACCACCAAGTCACCCAGGGACTACTGAAGAGCAACTTATTGAAAGGTAAAGTTTTTGATATTTTCGTTGTGTTTTTAGGTAGGGGTAACCATATTAAATGCTCAAGCATCATGAAAAATAAATTACTTTGCTCTTATCAGTTGCAATGTTGTTTTTTAAAATATAATTGTAATATATCATTGCAACTATAAGGACATATAAAAATTAAAACTATATAGTATAAAAAATAAATTAATTCACATACCCATCCATTTTTTTAATAAGAACATTTTTGCGCCTTCTGAATTGATGTTTATATTTTTCGTAGGAACTACAGAGTTGGTCATAAGTAAAAAACATTACTGTGAGAAGTGGTTGTACTTTTCCGTCATACTCCCGCAACTGTTACTGTTAAGCCTGACGTTTAAGAACCAATTATATTAATTTTTGTTATCACTAGTTTGTCTTCACACCAAAGAAAATCGTAAAACAGGTTAAATACATTGTTTTATTAAATAAATACAATCTAAAAACTAGTTTATTGTCTTTTTATAGTTAACTTGAACTTAGATTTATTAGTATTAAGCCTATAGTTATAGGTAGGTTATAATATAAATCACGTTAAATACATTATGTTATTAACATTACGTATACATCAAAGACTAGGTATTGTCACTTGTAATATTGTTCTATTTCTAAGTTCTGTATAATTAAAGATAAACTTTATTACAAACTGGTGATAAAATAATCAATATAATTGATTCTTAAACATTAGGCTTAACAGCAACAGTTGCGGGGGGTATAACGGAATTGTACCGTGCAGGTTGTAGCCAGAAGATTAAAACAAAACCTTCAAGCTCTGTAAACGCTAAAAAGGGATTTTCACATTTCGAAAGAAGTCTTTCAATATATTCACATCTACAGTTTGTCGTTTTTTCCTACATTATATAGATTGTGTCTATGAAGGAGTTAAAACTAACTGTGACTCACATTATGCGACTTTGTTTGTAAATTTAAATAAATGAGTACCCTGTTATGGTAAAATATTTCTGGGTTTTGCACAAAACTTAGAGATGCTATTTTGGTTCAGGAACGTTTAATATTTTTTGGAAATTTTTACCCAGTATTGTTCTTGTAATTGGTTTTAGCTTTTAAAGGATTACTATTAAAAAGCGTTTGTTTTGTTTTTTCGTAGTGAATCTCGTGATAAAAGTGACGAAAGTAGTGCCAACAGTGACCTAGGTCCTCGCCCTCTTGTAACAGCCAAACGAATCAAATTGTTCCCTGCAGACAGAGGTAAGTACAACTCATGACAACGTAATGGATGTTAATTGTTTGTTTGTTTTTAATTATGCACAAAGCTACACAAGGGCTATCTGTGCTCTGCCCACCACGGGTATCGAAACCCGGTTTCTAGCGTTGTAAGTCTGCAGACATACCGCTGTGCCACTGGGGGGCTTGTATGTTAATACTTAGGTTGATACATTCGGTTGAAAGTAGTTTGGAGCTTTCTCGGGTCGACCCGATTCTAACTGTCATTACTTTAATACGGGCATTTTCTGTAAAAATACAAATCTTGTTCTTGCTTTATATAGCAATATCACGTTGCAAACAATATCTTTAATTTTTAATGTCCGACCATTAATAGCTAAAAATATTGATATATAAAGTTGTGTTTCATAAATGATACAAGAAGAAATATATTCAAAGCTTGTGACCAAAAATTTAGGTATAGTTTTACACACTTGATATTTGATCAGAGTTGGGTTTATAAAATTAATATATATTTTAATAGTTTTAGTTTAGCTTAGAGGATGGGACAGATGAGAAGGACCAGTTATGTTATTATATTATTCAATAATCTAGTTAGCCTAACATACCTTTTAACAAGGAAACTTTTTGCAATTTTGGCGTTTAAAAAAACATTTGATAAATAAACACTTTAACAAGCTATTTGATTAATTCACATACAATTCAACTTAGTTGTTAGTATGGCTAAATCGAAATTTGATTGTGTTAATTTCTCTGGTATTTTATTCTTTTCTGTTGTGTTGCCTTAAGTTAGGGTTAGTATTGTTCGTATTGGTTGTTCCTGTAGAAATCATCATCACATTGATGTTTTGTAGTAAACGAAAACGTTATTTTATTCATTATATATTTTCTGACTGTTCTGCTATATCTACTGTTATTGTTCAAACGTACGTTTCTATTGGAATTATTTCAATAACTTTAAAAATAATTGGACGTATCTACATGTGTCCAGTGACTGTGTTTTTTAATCAGCCGTTTCCCTGTGTAAGTAGATTATTCAGAATTTTCTGACGCTATACAACATTAATTTTTTTTTTACATTTTTTGTGCTCATGGTTCTGCTTACATCTTTCATCAAGAGGCTCATTCCAAGCAGTAGTCAACATCTAATGGTCAAAGGCATCGATATATAGTGTACACTAACATCTTTCATATTTATTGATCAAACATGTATTTCATTTAGACTCATTGTCAGTAGCGTGCATATAGATGAGGGAGCTGCCCCAAGGCCTTGTCAGACCCAACTCACGAAAGATCAGACTTTTGTCCAGGACCAGTCTGATGATACTCAACCCAAGCAATATAGGCCCACATGTTAGATACTCAAAATTAACAGTTTTGGGACAATGTTGCAACTATTGCAAAGCCCATCTGTACTTAACATTAGGAGATTTTTGGCTGCAAGAAGGTCAAAATACACTTTCATAGGTCTACATACACCACTGATTAATGCCGAACTGATACTAATGTTACCCAATTACTTGATACAATGAACGTGCCTTTACACCTATGAAAATTATTTCTGTGTGTACCTCGAGAAACTACGAAATGTTTCCATATCGCTCATTTAGTTTTCTTTTTTTACACAGTTCTTCTTTACGTTAGACAGGAGGATGAAGAGATTTTCCACACCTTTCACATAGTCCCTCCCTCTCTTGCTGGCTTGGCAACTGCGGTAAGTTGTAACACATAGTGTTGGTCAGTTACCCTTGCAGAAAGGAACTCGTGAAACATTTTGACTACTTTTAGGCCTCTTTTACATCGTAAAGTCACAGGAAATTCAATTAAAACAAAAACACCATGGCAATAATTATATAAAACAACTTCTGGAACATCATTAGTTTAAATTGTCATTTTCTAAACACCTTTAGGTTAGAAAGTATGTAGCAGTTTTCTGGAATACCTAAGGCTAGACCTTATATAGGCTTCCTAGAACATCATTAGGCTAAATTCTATATAGGTTTTTAAACATTGTTAGATTAGAGATTAAATAGTAGTTTCTATGAATATCATTAGGTTATGTGGCAGTTTTCTGGAATATTCATTAGGCTAAAGTGGTTTTCTGGAGTTTATATAAAGTTTTTGTGGTTATATTCACTTTACAGACAATAGATACTATTTGCTCCTTAGAATGCAATACACAAGTTCTTTGGCTACAATCACTTTGCATGTGATAATATTTACATCCTGGAGTGCAATACACCTATTTTCTGATTATGCTTATTTTGTACAGAAGTATTTCATTTTGCCAACATATGAACCAATTTCAAATTTTGATGATTAGATGCTAAGAAGAAAATTAAAAACAAATGTTTACATATGGAAACTGAAACAAATCAGTTAAACATAATCTTTTCTTAGTGTGTTTTAAATTTTTTATACTTATAATTATGAAATGTTACTATCTTATTGCTTATATCAAGGGTCGAGTTCATAGACAATGTATTCTTTAGCTGTGTACAATTTCTATTGCACATTTAAATTATCTCATGCAAAATTAATATTAGCTATGTTAAATGGACATCAGTGCTAGCACTTAACTCTGTAGCTGTTCTTGAAGAATATCAACAACAGCATGAAACTCAGCTACTTTTGATATGTATATCTCAATAGTTAGGCTAATTTCTTTAATCTTTTTGGGGATAGAATCACAGACGTTGTGTAAGTTTGACTAAGCAAGTTAAAACTTAAGTTTTCACAATTATTGTCTTGCAATATTTTAATAAAGAAGTCAGTTAAAACTTATGACCCCGAAATATCATGTTTTATTACTGCTGAAACTATGATCCTAAAATGATTAAGAGAGCTAAGGCTTTCATTGCACTTGATTTAGGAAGTGTTTTAACCATTTCTTGACATCTGAGGTATTGGAACTAAATTTTTACAAGATACTTTGTCTTAACTTGTAGTGCTCTCATCAAAACCACATAAATCATTGCCCCATTTTTTTCAAATATATGGTATTAAAATTAATTTGAGAATTTTGCTTTGAGAAATTTATTGAAAAATGTTTGCTTCCACTTAAAAGTCTAATCTTGTCATATACATTGAACTTAATAAATGAATTACTGGCCCATTGTTTTGTGATAACACAATTTTTCTGTCATTTTTAGGTGCAGTCCAAATACCAGATTTCGAAGCAGAACATCAGACATTTTTACAAACGTTGTAAAAAAGGGTGAGTTGAATGTCATTCGATCTATTGTTCTGTGGACCTAAAGTTGCAACGTTTTGTTTAACTAACTGTAAAACAGAACACTGTCCACCCTCAAAATTGAATGGTTTTTAGTGTGCTAGCAGCACACAAGATACCAATCTACTTATGAGTAATCTTAGTTTCTGAACTTTCTACAGAGCTGTTTTAAAGCCGAACAGTAAACACATTGTGAAATAGCTGATGATTAGTTATGTTTAATAAGAAAATCGTCAAACTGTGAACAACAATTTCTAAAAACTAAGTAAATCATTATTTAACTATGTACAAACTTGACTAAATAAATACCCTGTCGTGATACTCAAGTTGCACTAATACATTGTTTGAACCCTCCTTTTTTTTATGGTAATTTCTTCTAGATCTAAACTGAGATTGTCGTATTAAAAACCAAGTTACACTTTTAAATACCCTTACTAAACTCACTTTCAGTATTGATCATTAGTCTTAATCCAAATAACAATGTTTTACTGTTACCTATGATTTAATTAACTTTCTATGGGTATTTTACATTTCCATACAGGTAACCTTAAGTGTAGAAAACTGTTTTTTTTATCTAAACCTATGTGTAAAATTTATTTGTGGTCATAAATACCAGTTGGTTATGGTGAGTTTGATAAATACAAGTATTTCATCAAAACTATTAAACTATTTACTACCAAATGCAAATGATAATTATGTTTGCTTTATTTCTGTAGTATTACTGTACACATGGATGATGAGATCACTCAACACTATTCAAATGAAGATGCTTTCATTATTGAGTTTAAGCAAGTGGATAACGATTTATTTGACATAACACTGGTGGAGCTATGAAGCTAGTATGTTACATCACCTCTGGAATATTGGGTTGCAGATAGAGAGAACTTACTTATTGGATTTGTTAGCCCAAACATGTACTGCTAGTTGTGTACAATGACAGCTTTGTGTAAATCAAATTGGAATTTTACCACTGCAAAACAAAGAAAGAGAGAGAGCAACAAAGAAATTTGATAAAAACGAGTTTGAAAATGGTGATTTTTAAGTAGCTAAGAAACTGAACATATTTTTATATTTGAAAGTTTTGGGTTAGAAAAACAATCCTTTGAATGTTTTCTACGAAGGCTGTACTTGCAGTGGCTTTCCTAACAGGCTAGTGAGTATGACTGTTTTGTGATTTGTATTATTTTGTATATATTTTTATATGGCTTGAGCATCAAATATATTTTATCAGCAGATCGCAGTGACTCTTCATAGGTTTAAATGTCATTTCTCGATATTAAGGATTTTTGAATGTCTTTAACTTTGCAAACTATAGTTGTTGTGTAATATTGAGCCAAATAAAGGGAAAGGGATTTATATGTGCAGGTGCCTGAAAATAAATTGGTTTAGCAATTCTTGATCTCGCAATGCCATGGTTTTGTTCTATCATTTTTCTAATTGTATATGTAGTTTTATATATATATATATATATATACATGATCTTAAGTCATGTGCTGAATTATACAAGTATTCTCAAGTTTTTAAAAAATTTAAACAATGTTTTA
Source organism: Limulus polyphemus (assembly GCF_000517525.1). Lineage (NCBI taxonomy): Eukaryota > Metazoa > Arthropoda > Merostomata > Xiphosura > Limulidae > Limulus > Limulus polyphemus. Next base: position 7,117 of record NW_013676371.1, read on the forward strand.
TCTTTTTAGAGATTATTTAACCCAACGAAGTGGTAAATGACCCAGTGTTTACAATATTTCTAGTGATCAGTGATAGATTGAAAAAGTTGTATGTTAAATATGCCCAAAAATAAAATATAGAAAGTTGTTTTTGGATGCTTATCACTTAGCCAAGTAATCTGACACTGAAGCTGGGGTTGCCAGCAATAATATAAAGGATGGATAAAATTCATATTGGTTGAAACTTTGCAGTAATTTCTTTCTAAAACAGCCACTGTATTGAATGATCGCTTAATGTTAGTTATGCTCCACACAGTCGCTATGATGCAGTACGTTATTCCTTTTTGTGGCTGTTGTTTACATATTATAGACACTTAATAATTTAGATAAATGTAATCAGGTTAAGTTTTAAAAAGTTTTTGTTTCTATTTCAAGTGTGGGGAGGCATTAAAATGTTATTAGCTTATGGCAGAATATGACAACTGGGTTAATTTGAATAAATTCCCATTTTACTATTTAAAGTGTATTTGATGAAATATGCACTGACTGTAGTCTTTATCAGCTTTATTTGAATATAGAAATACTCTGCAAGTTGTAAGAAGGCTAGTTGATTGGCTGTTGAACTGAAACAGTTACTTTTTGTAAAATCTCGTAGTAACTCCTAAGATTATTATCCCCATTTGAAACATATTTGTTTGTAGTTTAAAAAAAAGTAATTATTCCTGTAATAATTAGATGCATTAATCTAGTATCTTTCATCACAGCCATATAACAAGGTTCCTTCCCATCAAAGCAAGGATGCTAAGCCTATTTTATAATGAGAATGAATCATATTCCAAGTTTTAGTACCTGGAAGTGTATTCAATGTTTTATAACAACAGTGGTAGTTTAGATAATTGTGGATTAAAGATTTTATTTGTTAATGTTCTTAAATGTTGCTGCAATTCTCAAGTGATATGAACAATGTCAACAAATTTTAACTGTAACTGTTTAAGGTTTTAAAGGAATATCTAATGAGATGTTGAGATTAAGACTTTATAGGTTCTGAGAGTTTTTTTTGTATATATAGTTTTACATTTTATTGTCTTACCTAAGTGATTTGCATTCAACAGCATTAATTTACAGCTTTTAGTTCAGGCAATAGAAGTGAACTTACGATTCTTACATGGTCTTGGTAGTGACTGCTTGATCTCCTGCAGTTTTTTATTAACAATCATTTTCTAATCGAACTAAAGTAGACTTCTTGATAGCATTAATTTATAGTTTGATCTGAATAAGAAAGTTTGTAACATCAACAGATATTGTTGGTTACATTTAATATTTCTCTGACATAATTATTAACAATATTTCTTGTGCTTAAATGTGTACACAAGTTACATACTTTTAATTATAGTCAGTTCCATATTCTAAAATAATTATTAACCACATTTAACAAACAGAAGAGCTCTCAATCTGAGGATGTTTTTTGTTCCTCAAAAAAAATGTCTTTTAAACTCTCTGGTATTAAGTGTTGTAGTGTCAAGTAGATTCATTATAGTTGTGATCATGTGGATTATAAGATGCTCTATTTTTTGAGAAGTTTACATTTAACAAGGTCTTTTTGTTTCAAGTTTTTTCTTTAAATGATTTATGTGATTATTAAGTAAGTGCCAGCAAGGTAATTGTGGCCTGAATAATAAACTAGGCTGGTAACATCTTTTTATATGCCTTGAGAAAAAAAATAAAGTATTTCTCCACTGATGGGAACCTTAGACTTGATTTCAAAGCCAACATTCACCAGAAATCATACATACCATCTAGCCTTCACTAGAAAAGTTTCCTTTGCAGAAAATGAAACCAACTCTGGGTAAGAGGAACCATACTGTTTTTTTAAACAAAGTTTCATCCATTACCAAACTCAAATTGCTCCACAGCAAAAGATTTTATGAAATGTTTTGACATTAAATGCACATTCCTATATTTCTTTGGTAAGTTCTTATCACAGAGGTAAGAAAAAAACTGGTTCCTTTGTCTATTTAATATTGTACAAAATGTTTGAAGTTCAAAAGATCAATCCAGAACCTACCAAGATCACATTTGATTTAAATATAATGGATAGTTCAGAAGATCGTGAAATTGAAAATAAAAAATCTGTCCTTACACAACATATAAAATGTTGTAAAGACCAGCTTATTATAAAACTTGTTCATTTTAATATGATAGGGGAGCCTTGTTTGACCTCCCACCATTAGAAGTAGTATGATGCTAGCAGAAACTCCAACTGTTCACAACCAAGGACTATTTTCATTCTTAATAGCAAGTAGTCCACTGAAGGATCTACCTTAATATCCTGTACAATATTTACAACATGCAAAGTTTTCAAATAAAGATATTAACTTTAAACACAACTGTAGAATTACACCAGAAAATGAGTTTTTCTAATTTGATGTCTTATCTTATTAGATAAGGCCAGTATACAATGGACTAAACTGTTTTACACTGTATAGTTAAGAAGAATCATTAATGGTGAATCAATTTTTATTCAGTGTTGAAATCTGCTAAAGAAAGAATTCTTCAAATGTACAAATCAAGATTAAGTTTGTCCTACTTTCAGTACAGCATTAACTCCTTCAACCCGTGCAAACAGCCAAAAATCCCAATTTACCCATTGGATGCTGTGAACATCCAATAACATTTATGTCTCTTTGACTGAAAATTAATTCAAACCATGTTTATTATTATCTTTTATAAATAGACTGGAAATTTTAGAAGGACATCAGGAAAATAATTTCTGCAGAACCTGCAAAACATTATGGGTTTAAATAGCTAAGTGTGTCCAACTTATAGGAACAAACTGTGTATGTGTCATTTGTGTAATTTCTGGATTATATAATTGTTTTTAAAACAAAACAAAAACAGGAACACAATTATTTAATTTTCAAACCTGTATAGTACAGTTTCATTTAAGTTCTCCATTGTCTTAAAATCTACTTGCATTTCACATATAAAAGGCACTAAAATTAAAATAAGGTCATTTCTTATCATTATTAGGAACACAAGCTGGCTCATCAGCAACCATTATTGTGTGTTGCCCTCCACTCGATACTATAAAACATTTTTTGCTGGATATTACTTTTCCTCCAATTTTTTGGGGGCTAAAAACATCATCCTCATCACCATGTCCAAGCTGACCATTGGTTCCCATTCCCCAAGAATATACATCACCTAAAACACAACAGCAGTTATCAAGTTACTCGATAAACACAAACAACTGCTAACTTGCTGGAGTCAATAGTAACTACTAACTATGACTGAAAGAAACAACTGCTAAATAATCAACAAGTACTCTGCTGTCGGTGGGAAAATTATAATTTACCATCTAAACAGGTCTAATGTTTTATTCGTGACTGAGGGCTCATCACTTGTCACTACAATAACCTATCACATTACTTGTCATTTAGAAAGCTCTAAATGCAAACCTACCACCACCTTACGTGTGTTGAAGATCAGAAAGTTCTAAATGCACAACAAAAGTTTTAAAACTTGCAGCTTGTTTGTATAATTATATAAAAATATGTTATATTTTTCCACCATGGAACTTACCATTTTGTGATACAGCATAAGATACAAGATTACCAGCAGCTATATTAGAACACACAACTTCCTTCAGGTCTGGAACAAGTGTTGGAGAACTTTGATCATGACAGTCCTCTCCAAGACCCAAACGTCCATATTCCTTTCTTCCGAGGGTAAAAACAGATCCAGTATCATCTAGAGCTATTGTATGGTGTTGGCCACTACTGATAGACTGCCACCTTCTACCCCAGAAGGACTGAATAAATTCAGGGGACAAACGAGACTCTGGGTCACCAAAACCTGCAAGTGCAGAGACAACCAGAAAGGCAGATATATTCATTTTTACACAAAAAATATGGTAATTTTCCATGTTACATATAATTTTTTAATTTTGATTGTAAAATTCTGTCTTAACTCTACACTAAGTGTATGAAAGTAATTAAACTACCCATTATTTTCCTTCATAGGAAACACATGGTTTAGTTTCCCTCTGAAACCAAAATGAAATCACATTTTCTATCAACCACATGAAGGCAGCAATAACCTAGATATTAGTTACTTAGTGCCAGGTGATATGCCGGGTGATAACAGCAATAACCTAGTTATTAGTTACTTAGTGCCAGGTGATAACAGCAATAACCTAGTTATTAGTAACTTAATGTTGGTTGATAACAGCAATAACCTAGTTATTAGTGACTTAGTGTTGGTTGATAACAGCAATAACCTAGTTATTAGTTACTTAGTGCCAGGTGATAACAGCAATAACCTAGTTATTAGTGACTTACTGTTGGTTGATAACAGCAATAACCTAGTTATTAGTGACTTAGTGTTGGTTGATAACAGCAATAACCTAGTTATTAGTGACTTAGTGCCAGGTGATAACAGCAAAGAGTAAAATAAATGAGCAATGATTACATGTTTATAGTCTGATTTCCTGCAGCAAAAACAAAAATATGCAAAGTATGATTAAAAGGAAAAACTTTCAAAATGGAATTTCAGTTGTCTTAAATGAAGAGTGTACTCTGTTTTAATAGTATTAAAATTTTTGCATTGTGCTTTTTTCAACGAAATGCAAAATAACAAAAAATAGGTTTAACCTAATATTTAAAAAAGTTTGTAATTTTAGGCCTAAATACTTCACGTAACCTGTAATATAATTTCATTAATACAAGTCCAAGTAATTGTAAATTTTATGTTTTGAAAACAGAATGAAACACCCATGAATAAATCTGTTGTAGGAAGCAATATAATTACAAAATTAAGTCACAGAACCACTTCCTCAAAAATTTAAGCCTACTGAATGAATGGAGCTTATTTCTAAATCTAGTTGTTAATAATGGTGAAAAGTTTCAAATCTCACCAAGTTGGTAAAAGTTATTCAGTCCAAAGCCATAGATGTCACCACTATCTTTCTCCCGACAAAATGTTACATAGGAACCAGTCCAAACATCATCAAAGTCAACATAACCACGGCCTTGTCTCTTTGAAACTTTAACTTGGGCAGGGTTCAACATATAACCTAAAAAACAATAAACAAATCAAGGAATAATAATAAGTAACAAACATTAACAGTTCATCTTTTTCATCTCCATACATAAACTTTACAGAAAGAAATTATTTGCAAGTAAAAACCTTTCAACAAGAGCAGGTATACAAAAAGTGCACTGTGCAGTTGAAAAAACACAGTGTCAAAGTAGCAGCACAAACCAGGCCTTAAACTGATCTGTTTGTAAGTATGATGACTGCTCTGATTTAACAGACTTCTAAAAATTAATTTTTCGAAGTAACTCCGACTTGAAAATTGTGTACTTAGAGGTTACTTGCAGGGTATTACTGTGACTGCTTTTAATATAACCATTAATACAGTGGTCACTACCAAACAGGCTCTGTATGCTACACTAAAAATCCCTTATTGTAAACCTTGATACACGTTAAGAACTCACAAAATAGTAAACTTAATAAATATTAGTCTTCAAAAATATCATCTTGGAGTAAAAATATTCAAAACAAACACTACACTTCAACAGAAGAAAGTAAAATTAAAATGTAATTCAAGAATCTTGGAAATTAATTTGAGTCAACACAGTTAATAGATTTAAGAAAAAGAACTACCTAGCCCCTTTCGGCCTCCTCGTGCACTGAAATACTGGGGAATACGTCCAAGTTGGCCTTGTTCACCACAACCACAAGTGTAAAGCTTGCCATCATTGGCCAACAAGGCCAAATGATCACTGCCTGAAGCAATCTTCACTACAGTGACCTCTGGAAGTATCGGGACAGGTTTCTTTTGGGGACCAAAGGAGGTGAGGCCTATTGAACCACTGGAATCCTGGTAATAAAAGACAAAACTACTTTAATTAAATGTAATATTTTTACAATTTCAAGCATATATTAAAAATAGTCTTTGATCTATAACATTTCCCAACAAATAAGTATTTAATATTTTCTATAAAAATTATAACCGTGTCATAGCAATTAATAACAAATGATCAAACACCTAACTAATATTACTACATTCATGATGTACTGTGTCTGAAGTTAAAACCAACAAACTAAGCATCTGATTATTCTAATATAGATTAGTCTTACATCACTTCTAATGTAGTAATTTATCATAAGAACTACACTTAATGACTTAGAAACACTACCAGAAATTAGTGTACTACTGTGTCACAAGTGTCAAAACCAATGAACTACATCTAATACAACAGAAACTTAGTGTAGTATTATTTATCGGCAATTAAGACCAGTGACGAAGCATGCTACTTTCAATTAGTATTATGTCTTATAGCACTACTCACATTTAGTGAAGTAATAATAACCAGGCTTGCTTTTATTGAATGTTAAAGTTGGCTTAAACCAGACAAGCTTATTTCTATATAATATTAATGAATAGCATCCAATTTTAATGGTAGCTAAACTATAGGCTTGATTATATAAAATACTGAAACCTCAAAACGTTTAAAAACAACCATTAATAATGGCTAAAACCAGACAGGCATATTTGTATACAATATTAATATGAGCTGCTATCATTATTTTAATAATCAACACTATTTTTAAGCAACTCCAGAATGAACTAACCAATATTCTGCTCTACAACATTAAAACCTCCAGTCATGAGATTCAAAACAAACCTCCACTGTGCTCCACAGGATTAAAACCTCTAGTCATGAGATTTAAAACAAACCTCCACTGTGCTCCACAGGATTAAAACCTCTAGTTGTGAGATTCAAACAATAGTCTGTGCAAAGAACTAATACGAGAAAATCAAGTTGGATTTGCCCAATTACTAGGGCTTACCCTAAAGTTTCCCCACATGAAGACTTTCCCGGTTTCTGTTAGTGCTGCAGAATGAGAATCTCCAGCAGACACTTGGACCACTTTTTCAGTTAATTCAACTTTGTCTGGCTTAAATTCGGCTTCTTCTTTCCCATCTGTTACTCGACCAAGAGCTCCCTCATCGTTACAACCAAATGTGTACACCTTATTAAAATGAGAAACTTTGATGTAACTTCACCAGTTGCTGCTTAATCATATTAAATGTTTACACTTCATAAAACAAAAGAAACAATAAACTTTATTATTTCACCTGAATGTTTATAATAACACAAAAACTTCACTATAAGCTTCAATATAACACATGAATATTTACAAAACTTCACTATGAGTTTCAATATAACACATGAATGTTTATAATACTACAAACTTCACTATGAGTTTTAATATAACACACGAATGTTTATAATACTACAAAACTTCACTACGAGTTTCAATATAACACATGAATGTTTACTATACTACAAAAACATTCTTGTGTCATATTGAAACTCATAGTGAAGTTTGTAGTATTATAAACATTCATGTGTTATATTGAAACTCGTAGTGAAGTTTTGTAGTATAGTAAACATTCATGTGTTATATTGAAACTCGTAGTGATGTTTTTGTGGTATTATAAACGTGTTATATTGAAATTCATAGTGAAGTTTTGTGGTACTATAAACATTCATGTGTCATATTGAAACTCATAGTGAAGTTTTGTAGTATTATAAACATTCATGTGTTATATTGAAACTCATAGTGAAGTTTTATAAACATGTCATATTGAAACTCATAGTGAAGTTTTGTGGTATTATAAACGTGTTATAATGAAACTAATAGTGATGTTTTTGTGGTATTATAAACGTGTTATTGTAATTCATAGTGAAGTTTTGTGGTACTATTTACCACAAAACTTTACTATTAGTTTCAATATAACACATTTATAATACCACAAAAACTTCACTATTAGTTTCATTATCACTTTTAAACGTTTACAATATCACTAAATTTCACTTACTTATTTCTTTACTAACAATATTTTAATAAAACAAGGTTTATCTTACAGAATACTTCAACATGGTCGGGATAACATAACCCTACACCACTGGGTTGATCAATATTGTAACCACGTAATAAATAACTCTAAATGTACTATGTGTATCTTCACGTTATTTGTCAAGTTTTTAGTAAACATTACAAGTATGCTGTACACACAAAATCCAATTTTTTTAGTACAGTATTTTTGGTAAAGATTTTTTTGTAAATTTAAATTCAGTGAATGGTAATTTTTATGCTAAGAATAAAAGTACTTTTTTCCAGTTTCCATGTTTCATTACCTCTTGAACTTCCCCAGTGAATAGCAAAAGGTTTTATAAAAGTTCTTCTTTCCAGTTTACAGTTTCATGTTTCATTACCTCTAGAACTTCGCCAGTGAATAGCGAAAGGTTTTATAAAAGTTTTTCTTTCCAGTTCACAGTTTTCATGTTTCATTTGCATTACCTCTAGAACTTCCCCAGTGAATAGCGAAAGGTTTTATAAAAGGTTTTCTTTCCAGTTTACAGTTTTCGCATTTCATTTGCATTACCTCTAGAACTTCCCCAGTGAATAGCGAAAGGTTCTATAAAAGTACTTC
>NW_013676372.1:0-3048 GCF_000517525.1 Limulus polyphemus
ATAAACCAGTTTTATTAAGTAAAGACTTGTGTCGCTAAAGTTTCGTCGGAACGAAGTTACTGAAAGTTAATTAACAAACGGAGACATAACAATAATTATTTATTTCAAGCTGTAACTTGGAAAGAACTTTCGTTTACTACACGTAACAGTTAACTATTTCAACAATACGTTTGGTTTGTTTTGAATTTCGCGCAAAGCTACACGAGGGCTATCTGCGCACCCCTCTCTAATTTAGCAATGTAAGACTAGAGGAAATGCAGCTAGTCATCACCACCCACCACCATCTCTTGGACTACTCTTTTACCAACGAATAGTGGGATTGACCATCCCATAACAATACACCCACTGCCGAAAGGGCGAGCATGTTTGGTGGGACGGGGATTCTAACCCGCGATCCGCAAATTGCGAATTGAGTGCTTTAACCCAAGGATTTATTATTTAAACCATTTGAAGCTTTGTACTGTCAGTTATGGTTTGTGTTTTAGTGGAATGCTCCTGAAGAAGCTGTAAAGCAAAACGTTCAGTGCCCGACTGAAGAAAAATAACAAATAAGATGTTATAAGGTCGTTTATTTCTAGTATTAAAATGCATAAATATTACATACAAATTAAATTGATTTCATAACTCAGGGCAATTTTAAACAGCCTCTAGTTTGTCTAATATCATGATGATATTCTTTTTGAACTCATTTTTATTTGTAAATCGACTTATGTAAATAAAGTCTCATCATACAGTTCAATTAAATGAGATAAATAAGCCCAATTGTTGCTCTTTTTCTACATGTTTCCCAAGAGGTCAATATTCTTTCAACAAATAATGTTTCCAGTTGTTCATTTGAATAGAAGAGACTTACTATCTATTTGATATTCTATTGATATAGGGGCTACTCTCCGAATTGTAGAAATTAATTAAAGCTAATAATTCTGAGAAACAAAAGAAATGAGAGATAAAACTATTATCATTATACATACAACTTGATAGAAGTCATATTCATGCGAATAAGAGTCTTTTACATGCACTTTCTCTTCAGTCAAATATAATTGAAGTGTAAAATAGCAAAATTAACACGGAAGTTGAATTTTTTCTACATACTCTATTAACCTTTTTTTCTGTAGGTTATAGCTTCTTCTCTCTGTTGTTATTGTTGTTTGACAAATGGCTTTGTTGACAATGTAAGAGTGATTAGAAAATCAGTTTTTATTTTTTGACCAAAGGATAATTGCACACCAAGTGTGTTAATAAACCTGTATAAATATATGGGATCTTCAAATTTTCTTATAAAAATAACTATTTAAGGGATTTTTAGGGTCAGTCAACTGTTGGAATGTGTTTAGAGGTAGTTAGATTGGTATGATTTGGCTGAGGTTGATAAAAATCCAACTTCTAGAATGGGACTGAGAACCTCCCAAGGGTACCAGCCATGGTTGAAATAGTTCTCAAAAATTTGACTGTTAATGGTACACCCAGTGTGAACAAAAAAAAGGCTAACATATGACCAAGTTTAAAGTGACGAGAAACGTATTGACTGTGGAATTACTGTGTACTAAAAGTTTGTATCGAGGAAGAATAAACTGGTTTAATTAAGAAAGGACTTGTATCACTGAAGTTCCTCGGAAATAATTTCTATGAGAAATTAACAAATAAGCAGATACGTAACAAATTGGTGTCAGAAGTGGGATGAAAAAAAACGAAGTTGGAAACGAGAAGTGGCAAATCAAACTACACCTTAGCAGATTTGATGGCAGCAGTACAAGAACAGCAAAAGAAACAAGAAGAACGAGAAAAGAAACAAGAAGAGAAATTACAGCAGTTGTTGGAGGAAAAAGAAAGTAAACAAGAAGAACGTGAAAAGAAACAAGAAGAGGGATTACAGCAGTTGTTGGAGGAAAAAGAAAAGAAACAAGAAGATGAACAACAGCAGTGGCAGCTCGAACAGCAAAATAAACAAAAGTGATTACAGCAGTTGTTGGATGAGAAAGAAAAGAAACAAGAAGAACGAGAAAAGAAACAAGAAGAGAGATTACAGCAGTTGTTGGAGGAAAAAGAAAATAAACAAGAAGAACGTGAAAAGAAACAAGAAAACAGACTACAAAAGCGGTTGGAGGAGAAAGAAAATAAACAAGAAAACCAGCACCAGTGACAACTAGAATAAGAAAAGAAACAGGAAGAAATTCTCCAACAGTTGAGAGAAAGCCAGCATACACAGATGGAAAATATTAGTAAATTTCAAAGTGAATTAATTACATTAAAGGACGATTTACTGTCTTTTACACAGGGAGGATATATTAACCATGGACCAAATCAGCCCCAAACAACAGGAAGCCCCTTCCAGACCCCGCAGCTAAACCCTAATGCAGACATCTTCAGTCCTGCCAGAAGTCACATTCCAAACATGAGTGTCAGCAATTGGGGTGATCTAGTACGAAGGAAGCCACAGCAATTCGATAGGAATGCACCATGGGAAGCATATAGAGCACAATTGTAGCTCCTGGCAGAAATTAGTGGATGGACAGAGGAGCAGAAAGCAGTGTACCTAGCAACGAGCCTGAAGGGACAACCACTGGAAATACTTGGACAGTTGTCAGCAGACGACAGCCACAACTATAGAGCACTGGTAGCTGCTCTAGAACTCAGGTATGGAACTCCAAATCAGTCCAAAGTCTTCAGGGCTAGGTTTAGGACGAAAGTCCATGTTAAAGGGGAGAGCCTGCAAGAGCTGGCACAGGATTTGGAACACAAATATACACACAAGGTCTACTCAACTGCACCACCCATGTCCTCAAGCTGTTGCTGAGGGATCAGTTTATAAACACTTTGGACAGTCCAAAGGATACAAGTGAAGCAAGCACACCCCTCTACCATACAGGATGCAATGGCCAGAGCTCTTGAATTCGAATTCTATGTTAATTCCAGCACATAGGTACCAAAGTTGGTACAGTCATCAGGATTTAAGGCTAAAAAAGGTCAGCTTTTAGATAAGTTTGAGGGACTTTGCTGGCACTGTAACAAACCTGGGTACAAGAGAGCTCAATGCCGACAACTTCAACA
>NW_013676372.1:3992-5348 GCF_000517525.1 Limulus polyphemus
TATTGAGCGCATGGGCATAAAGGATAGAAACAAAGTATATTTGGCTGACACTGAAGACCCTTGCATATTAGGGTTGGACTATTTACTACCGAGGAAGTGTGTAGTTAACTTTGATAAAATGACGTTTGGGAACAACAAAGGCCAAATTCCGGTAAGTGTTAAAAGAGAGATTGGACTAACCAGGTGCCATCAAGCTGAAGTCAAAGTGACTGAAGGAGTTTATGATGGTGAAGTGGAACCAAGTATAGATATTAAAACAGAACAGGAGAAAGATCAAGATTTAAAGCCAATAATTGATTTTCGGCAAGCAAGTGTTTTGCACCCTGCTTGGGAGAAGGTGTCTAGATTAAGCCCTGTGACAAAGAACTATTGGGCATAATGGAACCAGTTGAAGCTTGAAGATGGTATTCTTGTCCAGAGATGAGAAACTGAAGATGGAAAAGTGACGACCTGGCAAACAGTTATACCGAGAAAGTTACGGGAAGTTGTGCTGCGTCAATCCCATGATAGTTTAACAGGAGGACATCTTGGAGTTAAGAAGACATTGAGTCACCTACGGCAGAGATTTTACCGGATAGGTATGAGGCAAGATGTGGAAGAATGGTGCAGGACCTGCAGTACATGTTGTACTAAAGGGGGACCCAAACATAAGGGACGTGCTCCAATGAAGTTATATCAAGTTGGTGCACCAATGGAAAGAGTAGCCATTGACATTGCTGGTCCTTTGCCCCAAACCCGTGCAGGAAATAAATACATTTGTGTGGTGATGGATTATTTCATCAAGTGGCCTGAGGCATATGCAATACCAAATCAAAAAGCTAATGTAGCTTCAACTATTAGTGATTTCTTTTTCAAATTTGATATGCCGTTTGAACTGCATTCAGATCAAGGCCATAACTTTGAATCAGCTGTGTTCCATGAATGCTGCAAGTTGTTTGGCATATGAAAGACCAGGACAACGCCACTTCACCCACAGTCTGATGGGATGGTATAAAAGTACAATTGGACACTGGGACAGGAATTGGCAAAGTTTTGTAATAACCACCAAGATGACTGGGATGTCTTACTCCCTCCACTGTTGATGGCCTATAAAACAGCAGAGCATGAAGCCACTGGATACACTCCAGCAAAGCTGATGTTTGGTCGAGAACTTCGGTTGCCTGTGGACCTGATAACTGGACGCACACCTTATGAAGAGTTGCCTGAAAATGTGCCAGAGTTCGTGAAAGTTTTATCTGAAAGAATGGATAATATTCACTATCAAGTGCGTTCAAACTCGAAAACGTCTGCCGATTCGATGAAGTTATCTTATGATAAGAGATCTACTGAAGTCAGCTTTGTATCAGGAGACAAGGT
>NW_013676372.1:6348-16289 GCF_000517525.1 Limulus polyphemus
ACCCGGGTTTGAGAAGGAAAACAGTGAAGCTGTTAATGAAGTTACTACACTGATGTGACTGCTACCAATAATGGGACATTTTCTGATGGAGTAGATGAATCCCACGTAAAGCAGAAGCCAATAAGACAGAGACCAGTACGAAAGAAGAAATGTACTGTAAAATTAAGAGACTTTGTTGTATTTTAATTTTGTATATGTAAATTCTGTACATTTACTTAAGTTATTGGCTATTGTTCGGGATGAACAATACTGAGGAAGGAGCAGTGTTACGACAGCAGAAGTCAGGTAGCACTGGTAGCCTACGTGAACTTTCTCGAATGATCATGAATGATCGGGGAGTCCCAAGCGCATTCGAGACGCCCCTTTGTTAATATATAAGCCTGGCAGAGAGGCCAGCGACATATAGATAATTAAAGAAGCGAACAGTAGTGACGGTAAGTAAAGTGTGTGAATCACTGTGATTTATAGCGTGTATTATAAAAATTGTTAAGTTTAAAGTGACGAGAAACGTATTGACTGTGGAATTACTGTGTACTAAAAGTTTGTATCGAAGAAGAATAAACTGGTTTAATCAAGGAAGGGCTTGTATCGCTGAAGTTCCTTGGATAGAATTTCTCTCGGAAATTAGCAAACAAGCAGATACATAACAATATATAACTTTAATATATTATTCAAGTTGTAAACTTTTCTTCAAAACTTAACTTATAGCTTAAAACACGATAAGTACGATCTTACTTATATGTAGATTTAGCCCTGGGTGTTACTCTCTGTAGCACAGGTCTCGACAAATATTTTCAGATCTAGGAAAGAAAGTGTCATAACACCCTTCCAGTTTTTGGTTTTTCGATGAAATATCCGTCCTAGCTGTTATGCAAGTGATAATTGCATATGTGCATGTATGATATCTACCATCACCATCCAGGGAGCTTGGATAGCAAGGTAAGATCCTTACATTCGGCAATATTTTGGCTAAATGATTGACCTATCTGGTACATGAGTAGTAATTGTAAAATGTAGTACATATACGTTATGTTACCTCAGAAAGTAGGTGTCACTATGCGCTTTTAGGTACTGGTTTCTTGGCCAAATAATTGTCCTAGCTAGCATCTTCGAGAAAATCACGAGGTGAACACCACTTTGCGAGATAGCGATTTTTGTTTACCGGTTTTGTTTAGTGTTCATTTATCATTCCTTCTATCATTTAGTTTTGCTATGAATTTTTAAGATACATTAAAGTGCTAACTCATTTTCTAGCTGATCACATTGATTTTGAATAAATGTGCATATATTATGAAACTGACAATAGTTTCACCTAGCAGTGACGTACAGATGTAATTAATGTTAAGAAAGATTGTGTAAATTTATGGTAATAACTAGTTACATGAGATGCAATCTCGTGGTCTAACGACTGAACAAAAACTGCCACGAGCTTCAAGAAAAAGAGATAGAGCTAAAGTAGTATTGCTGATTATTACTGGATTATTGTTGTTGACCTTGTAGTTGTTTAAATAGGGAATATTGTTATTTTGGAATCAAGTTTTTCTTCTTCTGGTTCTTTTTCTTGATTCATTTATTTATTGAAATAATTATTCATTTTGATATTTATGTTGTATTGTTCATTGACGTTAGTATCAATTCCTGGCCAGAGACATATTTATAACTGTGTTTTTGGTGAGAAGCTATATTTTTCAATTGTTTGAAAGTTTCATTTTGGATTTCTGTGGTTGTCTTCATATTTTTTTTGTTCGACCCTAGTGGTAGTGGTTGTTTGTTTGTTTAGACCATTACAACTTGATAGTTTGGAAAGTAATGATCACCATTTCCTTTCAGGTATCTTGGCTAACAACTGCAACTGCAACTTCTCATCTTTCATTTGATTTAATCAAACCCTGGGCCATGCAGTTTCAGTTTCCAGCATAGCACTACTTTATCTCCAAGTATGCACATTCAAAACTGATACAAGACATTGCCCACCTTTTTACTGGCTTCTCTCGCGCCTAATGGAGAGAAGTATGCCTCGCCTCTGCCATGAGCTCGGGTGGTTTCAGCCTAGATCTCAACAGTTTGATACGATAGGGGTGCAGTCAAGTCTGCAAGATCTAAAAACTAACACTTGGGTGAGTGTCAGCTCTCATTCCCGAGGTTGTTTGTTGAAAGGTGAGATGTGGACCACGTCTCTTCCGCGTACCCTACTAAAACCATGGTCGCCCTAGAACCTGTGGTTGCCATGGAAACTCCCCTCTCAGATGAAGCTCTTCTACACCAACCTTCATCCTCATCATCTATAAGCATTCGCTGTATTGCTGGTGAGTGATGTAGTTCACAGTAGTAAATTTCACCTACTAATTGCACCTAGCTTTTAAATTTCGGGGTGGCTGAGCCTTTTTTCCTGTCCTTGGCTCATAATTGCAATGTGATGGCTGTCAGGAATCTTTGGTAGGATGGCTGTCAGGTATAGGACGGAGCTTCCCCCAAATTTGGCCACCCAGATTAAAGAATGCCCTGTTTTGGCCCCTAACTCGTCATCCTCCAGATTGCATGCTCGCCATTTTGTAGAAAATGTCATTTCTACGTGTTCAGTCTCTTTGGAGTACTCACTGAAATATCAATGAACCTGACCATTTACCCTCCCAGACATACTACAAGAACTCTGCAGCTATGGTATTCCTTGGTTACATCACCAAACTTAGTGTTCTCTTCTACTCTATGGCATTTTTCAGCTCACGGATTTACCTCAGAGTAATCAGTTGAAACCCACTAACTGGAGGCTCAAGGATACCAAGCTACAGACAGTGTTTTTCACTGAATTCGATTGAATTCTTGGATAAGGTTAGAGACACTAGAAACAAATACAAAATACAACACAATAAAATATAATACTGAATAAAACAAAAGGACAAGCGTTACTGGTAAGAAGTTTGTGAGAAACCTTTAATAGTTTTTTCTTACCAATTCAAAAATTCATATGCAATGTCTCCTGTAAGGTAAAGTGAAGTAAGAACTAATTGAAAATTAACCACGATAAATTAAACTAAAATAAAATAAAGGTAAAATTTAAGTTAATCTTGGATTTTACGAAAAACTTATTCAAATGCTTAGCCTTTAGTAAAGCCAAACAAACTAACTCCCTCATAAACCAGAATCTGCAACAATCTAAAGTTAAAAACATGTTTACTTAACTGAAGCAAATGTCAAATTAAAAAAATCCACGAGAACTCTGACCATTTTCGCAGCTTTAAACATAAAAAGTTTAAAAGTAAAGTCAACAAAGAACTATATTCTGAAAGTCTGCTAAAATCTAAATATTCCAAAATAAACCTGGTCTTATATATAAAAAAAACTACACACAAGGCCAAATTTGCCCCAGATTCAGGTTTAGCATCCAATCCATGTGTTTCTAGTGTACCGTGTGCAAAACTATTATCTGATTCACCTACAGGAGAAACAACTGTTTCTCTCACTGTGTTAAAATTTATTTGTCTCAAAAAATACAGATAAAAGCCAATTACAAACACACTTACTTAATGTTCTTTCGAGCGAAAGAGAAAGTTTTGTAACTTTTTTTAAGTGCTTTACAACATCCATGGTGAGAATAATAAAAAACAAAACTAGTTTTAAAATATTTTACACATTAACTAAAGGAGTAGAAAATAATTAGTACCCTCCTACTACACATGATATGCCATTAAGACTTATAGCAGATGTTCATACTAGTCAGCGCAGTCAGGATTAAAATTAGCTTGCAAGCACACACTTGATAGTCTGTATTATACATTTTTTCAAACATCTACCAGACTGCCAATGATACGTCTTCACTACATCCAACATTTTACATAAATTTGCAAATAACTGCCATTAAGACTTATAGCAGATGTTCATACTAGTCAGTGCAGTCAGGATTAACAAAGCTTGCAAGCACACACTTGATAGTCTGTATTATACATTTTTTCAAACATCTACCAGACTGTCACTGCATCCAACATTTTACATAAATTTGCAAATAACTGACTGTTGAAGTTAGCTTTTTGGTTGATACGAATTTTTTCAGCTGCACTAATTTGTACTATCCATTATTCAGCCAATACATCAGTGATGGAGTGTGCTACTGTAAACATCAAAGGATGATGGAGTAAACAACAATGACCAAGCACATACCAGCTACCTCATTCAGTCCCTAGAAGAAAAACAACTATATTCGGGACCATTCCTTGTAATGGAGAATCTAGAACTCTCTATATGTTTACCCTGTTTACACTAATTTTCCTCTGATCAGCCTACAAAGTACTTTGTTTACAATGGTTCAATGGAAAATGTGGTTATTGTTCAATCAATTTCTTAATGCAAAGCTACCAAATGGGCTATCCGCACTGCAAGAAATCGAATCCCAGATTTTATTGTGGTAAGTACGTAAATTTACCGCTAACCCACTGAATGGAGAAGCTTTAATTCTTTAGCGAGACAATCCCTCTGCATGTGCACGTTGCTGGCCTAGTCAATGATGTATCAACACGTTGACGAAGTAAATCATTGTTACATAAAATACACTGATAGATTACGTTATGTATACCGTATTTAAATAAATATTGCATGCAAGTTGTATAAAATCATTGTATACATGAACATTCAGTGCCAAAAGAACTTAGAACATATGCATTACCAGCACTTGTGTTTAACAGTTTTTAAATTATAATAAATACAACGTTTTGTATTTACACAATAAAAACTTTATTGAAGCCGTACGACTTCCATTTTAAAATAGAAATATCACTCTATATGTTTCGACGTGATTTACGTCATCCTCAGGAGTAACTTACAAGAATATTTTATACCTTCCCCTTCCCGCATTACTTCATTGTTAGTTGCATATTTTCTTAGTGTAATAATAAAATAATAATATATCTCGCCATATATCAACGTATTGACTTGATGGTCCTTCGTCTCTGTTTAATACTTGGTTTTGTTTTTTTATATTTCATTATTTCTAATGTTTCTCTAATATTTAATGATATAAAACTTCGAGGCTGAGCTAAAACTAAAGTTTTTTCCCATAATATTGTATGTTGGGTAGTTTTACATGTTCGGTTACAGCTGAAATTTCTATTTTATTATTTCTTATGTAACTTTTGTGTTCTTGCAATCTATGTTTTAAATTTTATTTAGTTTGACCAATATAAACACTACCACATTCACATTCTATCTTGTATATACTTGTCTTATCTGTTAATTCTATTCTGTCTTTAGCATTCCCTATGATATCTTTTATCTTATTTATTGGTTTGAAGATAGGGTAAAAATCCTGATACTTTTTAAATCCTTTATATAATTGACTTGTTAAACCTGGAACGTAAGGTAAACTTAGAGGTTTTTTGTTGTTGTTGTTGTTTTCATAAACAGATTTTAATGTGGTATTTTTAACTGTCTCTTATATTTGGATCACATCCTCTATCAATAGCTATATACTTAATTAATAACAATTCGTTATTTAAATCTTTCTGTCTTGAACATATTTTTAAAGCTCTATAAACATATGTGTAAAATGCTGATATTTTTGAGGTTTTTATATGACACTAATACCACAATCAAATTCACGCATAACAGGGCTTGGTATTAGAAGTGTACAATTAGTAATGGAAATGTGTGATTCCCATGCTGCTCTATACTATACTATATGATGTACGTTTAACTGTAAGTATCAAAATAGAAACAGTAGTAAAACAAATCCACCAACACACTGACAAATCATAAATGGCTCACAAAATATGGAATTGTTGCCTTAGCATACATCTACATATAATATTTTCAGCTTTATTTACTCACTAACTGAATGGTCTCGCACACACACACACACACACATACATTCCAAAATATTATAATAAAACGAAATATTCAAAATGTAAACAAACAGAGATGCAAGGATACATTGACAACATCATATCGATTCAGTATAGGAAAGTAGCAAAACCTGTTATTGTAAATGTATTCAATTTATTTGTAAATAAAGTAAAGTAAAATATAAAGTATTAGTTTTAAACATGCTGTATTTTTTGTATTAATATAAATTTTTTATATCTTTGGTATATTGTATAGACCTATATTTTATATGTTACAATACAGTAATAGTATAACGTTATTAACGTTTCTTTAATTAATATTTTGTATCATTACACAGTTATAAAATATGCATACTATAAAAACTGTAATGTGTTATGTCCATAGTAAATTAAGTTATGGAAATTTATTTCGGTTTGAAAATCATCTTATTGTATATTGACTCTGTTATATTTGTATATATATTTACTGGGTGGAACTAAAAGCAATGACCACAGCAAGATGTCGCCCGACTAACACACACATCGAAAAATAAGAATAGATATGGTAGAATTTAATAGTAAGGATCGTGAAGAAACAAAATGGTGACCACAAAAATCGCCCGTTTAAAACCACCTTTAAAAATGTCTGACTATTAACAATGTCTATTTCACAGAATATATATTCAGAACAAGTTAATGTATGTACAATAAATTCTTCAACACTATAGATATTATGGACATATCATAAATACTATACATGTAGTTCTCTCCATCTTTTCAAATATCTACTTAGGGCTATTCAATTACTTTAAAATTTCAGTTGACAAGCCGAACTATCTTCTCTATATCTATCGCACTAGTACTCTCTGTGATTCACTTACAATTGTGGCGCGAGTTACCGTAATCGTTTGGTCTTTTTTCTTTTGAAGATCCTCTGTTCCTTTTGTCAAAGTGCACTCAGGCTGATTCAATTACTTTAGAACCACGCTTTTACGGAATATTATTATTTTTCTTATTCTCTTATCGACTGTTAGTTTTACTCTAACATATTAATCGTTAGACCTATCACTTCTTCGGTAGTTAACTTCACACCAACTTTATTCTCTTTTGCTTCTGTCTGTCTGTCTGCTGCTTCCCCTGGTCTCACACTATTTATATCCTTATTACTTACTCGTCTGCCCGCCTTCTATATTCTCGACGTCAATGAATTATTAACAAAACTTCCTACATTCCTCTGATTTTAACTCTTATTTTAACAAAAAATAAACAATAATAAAATATTCACCCACAAAATTAAATTAATCACTAATGTATAAACCAAACAGTCTTTTATATCATGACAACTTCTAATATCAGAAAATGCATGAACAATAAAAATTGAGACAAATAAACTAGCGTATTTTTGAACACTGTGCAGGCCTGTACCCAGAATGTTTGAAAGGGGGGTTTCTAATTTGTGAGATCAAAAGCCAATACATATTGTTCTAAGCACAATCAGCATACAAAACATGTTAATATTACAGGGGTCTGGTGGCATCTCCCCCCAGAATCAAAGCTAAATAAGTTAGGCTTACATTTGTATCTGAGTTTTTTGAAAAGTTTATTTATGAAACTGGGCCTACAAATGAACTTGTCGTCACAAACGTTTAATGGTAAAATAAATTAACTTGTTATCGGTACTTGGTCCGGACTTGGCATTATTATTATTAAATGATCCAATGACAGAATACACCACAACGGAACTAAATATAGGTAATTGTGCTATCCATCACAGTACTCAGATGCTATCTGTATAGAACGTAGAAACAAAGCTTAACATTCAGCTTGTGTTACAAAACGGTTATGTAACAAGGTGAAATTTTCAGATATATGTGATAAAAGTGTAAACTTTAAATGATCAGAAAGCAAACAAAAAATCGTGTATCTAAGTAATGTGACAGTCATAACAATGAGAGTATTACATGCATGGGCCAAGAGGGTCACTTGACCTCTCCTGGATTTTGAAAAAGAAAAAAATACTAGATATGTAAAATTCTTCTTCTATGTTATTGGAAAATCATAAAATATTTGTATTTCGATATCATACTTTTTTCAAACTTGAGTTACTTTACCCCCCTAATTGTTTTTCTGCAGACCCCCTTGATTACATGTAATATATATATATATATTATATAGTTTAAATTGGCATGTTCAGGCATCATTAAAAGGAACAGTTATATTTTGTAGTAAGTTTCATCAAATTCCCTTTATTTTTCATTTATTGTTTGTTTGATTGGTTGGTTTTGAATTTCGTGTAAAGCTACTGAGGGCTATCGGCGTTAGCCGTCCCAAATTTAGAAATGATAAACCAGAGCCAACTCTTAGGCTACTCTTTTATCAACGAATAGTGGGATTGACCGTCACATTATGACGCCTCCACGGCTGAAAAGGACAGCATGTTCGGTGACGGGGATTCAAACAGGCAGATTGCGAGTTGAACACCCACCCTAACCATCCTAAGAACTATTTTTCTGAAATACAGTAAATACACAGTTTATGCAGTCAATGGCTTCTACTTAGGACGTAACCAATATCTATTTTTGAACATTTGTAAATACTCCGTTTGTGATTTTGTTTTGAAAACAAACTCCTAAACAAAATGACTAATGATCTTGAACTATTGCCAACTTGGCAATGTGCCAAAAACAATCCAAATAGGCAAATATGTTTACTATTAGTTCGTTGGCCTTCGTCCATTATCAGAACCACTTATAACACCTACATGAATAACTATGTTTGTCATATTGTCATATGACTGCTCTTGCATCAGACGTCAAAAGTTATATACTCTAATTGCATGTGATTTTAATTGAAATGAATCCCCTAGTTTTAGTTAACTAATTCAAACAACACAAGGGTATGAATCAAGCAGAAGATCATATAGAAGCAAATGGCAAACAGATGCAGCTATGTCGTTACCATACATTGTTTTTTTTAACTAAGTCTTTGCAGTTTCGAATCATATAGATAAAAGTTTTTTTTTAATGTAAACATCTTTCTTGTTTAGACGTTATAGATGCGGTTATTTTCAATAGATTACATGCATATTTTCGATTTGTGGGATAATAATGACAAAATCTGATGCGTTTGTTTACAAGTACTCGAGAACTTTCAATCAGTGAGTCTGAAATATAAGTATTTCACTCAACATAAATTGTTTCAAAATGAATTGTTTTTGTTATTTATTTATTTTGGTTTTATCATTCTTAAAAAAAAATATGATTTCGACTTTTCACAAAATTACGTCAGTATGACAATGTTTGTCAGGAGCGTCTAAATTCGATTCAGAAGGATGTGACTGTATGTTTACACTTACATATTCCTGAGGCGCCAGTTAATACTGAAGTTCGGAGCTGGCAAGCCAAGTTTGCATCCGTACAATAGCACAAAATAGCCCCCGCACTTTAAGCTGTGGGTGCGTCATAAGTGTGATAACCAATCCCTTAGCCTGGATTGTGGGTGATACAGTAGTGCTGCCTTTGGCCAGTAGTTCAAAATTAAGGACAAAGGCAGTGAGCCTTAGCACCTTTCACATAAATATAAGACATACTCCCCTCCTGTTCAATACATTATAATATGGTGCTTAAACCGATGGATTCAAACGACAGTATGTCTACCTTATATTATATAATATGGTGCTTAAACCGATGAATTCAAATGACAGTATGTCTACCTCATATTATATAATATGGTGCTTAAACCGATGGATCCAAACGACAGTATGTCTACCTTATATTATATAATATGGTGCAAAACAGTTATTGAAAATAAATCTGCATACATATAATTGTGACGTATACATAAACTTCAATTAAGTAATAAGTACATGGTGTCAACTTTTAAAACTTACATGAATATATATTCATCATAACTTGTTCATCACTAACCTAAAAAAAGAAATTTATCTATTGCCAGTCCGTTCGTTATTCATTAACTCATAAAAGGAAAATAAATAATAACAAAGACTGGTAATGGATAAATTTTCTTTTTCTCTTTAGGATAGAATCTGATAACAGACGTGTCGGCTTTGGTTTTTATACTAACTTCTATCATTGTTATATCGTGCTGATTTGATCGCGTATGAGTTCATAC
>NW_013676372.1:16664-17922 GCF_000517525.1 Limulus polyphemus
GCTAAAACAAACGCTATAACGAACGTTAAGCTCAATAATACTCTCTGACTGCAGATCAATTACTTACTGTCTACACACACATTATTTTCCCGTCACGTTGTCACCCTCTTTTATATACCCGACTACCCTATATCTAGTAAATGCTAGAGCATTCGCCAAGGTACAGGATAGTTCTAGAAACGTGGCGTGACACTAGTCATGTGACTTCGCTGACGCAACACTGCCCCGCCTTAGTATTGTTTGTCCCGAACAATACCCACATACAATAAACCAATTACAATTAACAATAACTTAATTAAATGTACAGAATTACAAACACAAAATTACAGTTCAACAAAGTCTCTTAATTTTACGGGATGTATCTTCTTCCGTACTGGTCTCCGTCTCATTGGCTTCTGCTTCATGTGGGGTTCATCTGCTTCATAAGTAAATGTCCTATCATCGGTATCAGTCACATCAGTGGTAGTAACTTCACCAAGAGCTTCAGCGTTTCCCTTCTCAAAACTGAGTAGAGTTTCTTCTTCGATGGTGGCTTCTTCAGGTGGCACGTCTTCAGCAGCATCATTTGTTCTGTTTTCCACTTCATCCCAACTGAAATGTCCTGGACCATGATAATGCCAAAGCCTGTTGGCATGCACCACTTTTGGCTTACCGCGCCTACAACATTTTATCCAGAAAGTCACGACTGAGAGACGATCCAATATGTCATATGGGCCTTCCCATGGAGAAGACAACTTAGGAGACTTCCCTTTGGTCTTCCTGGGATTATACAACCATACCTTGTCTCCTGGTACAAAGCTGACTTCAGTAGATCTCTTATCATAAGTTAACTTCATCGAATCAGTAGACGTTTTCAAGTTTGAATGCACTTGATGGTGGATATCATCCATCCTTTCAGATAACACTTTCACAAACTCTGACACATTCACAGGCAACTCTTCATAAGGTGGGCATCCTTTATGCTTGGGTCCCCTTTTTGCACTACATGTACTGCATGTCCGGCACCATTCTATCACATCTCGCCTCATACCTATCCAATAAAATCTTTGTCGTAGGTGACTCAATGTCTTCTTAATTCCGAGATGTCCTCCTGTTACAGTATCATGGGATTGACGCAGCACAACTTCCCGTAACTTCCTCGGTTTTAACCGTTTGCCAGGTCGTCACTTTCCCATCTGTAGTTCCCATCTCCGGAGAAGAATACCATCTTCCAACTTTAACTGGTACCATTTTGCCCATTAGTGCTTTGTCACAGGGC
>NW_013676373.1:0-15602 GCF_000517525.1 Limulus polyphemus
TCCCGAAGGAACAGGATAGTTCCAGAAAACGGGTGGCGTGACACCAGTCACGTGACCTCGCTGACGCAACAATATATTTTGCTCTAATTTATAATAACTATAATTTCAAATAAGTCATTTTTATATGATCGTTAAATACATTAAAATTAAAATAATGTTTATTTTTATTATATATTTGTGAGAAATGTTTTGTATTGTTTGCATAATTATATAGATTAACACGTTCGCTTCCATGTGCCCTACTTTTAATAATGGACGCGTAACACCGGAAGGTCACTCACAATTGTTTCAAAGCTAAATTTCTCTTGTGGCATATGAGTTTGTGACACTCTGCTCCTTGACACCTCTTTAATGTATAATTATACTTAATTTATTATGTAGCAGTATTAACCTAAATATCCACTAAAACTGTTTGTTTGTTTTTAATTTCGCGCAAAGCTGCACGAGGACTATCTGTCCGAATCCCAGACACACACCGATTTCACGCAAAGCTACACGAGGGCTATCTGCGCTAGCCGTCCCTAATTTATCAGTGCAAGACTAGAGGGAAGGCAGCTAGTTATCACCACCCAACGCCAACTCTTGGGCTACTCTTTTATCAACGAATAGTCACATTATAACGCCCCCACGGCTGAAAGGGCGAGCATGTTTGGTGGGACGGGGATTCGAACCCGCAACCCACAGATTGCGAGTCGAGCGCCTTAACCACCTGACCATGCATACTTGATTTTTTGGCTCAGCTCCTGTTTGGGCTTTTAAAATTTCTGGCTCACTCGGCTGTAGATAATTATTTAAAAAATATCCGATTATTTTTTTCAAGAAAAACATTTTGACTGTTTATCAATTAATTATTATTCATGAAAATATTTTAAATATAGTTTATTAATTCCAAGACAAGATTGTTGGAGACAAGCATTAAATAGCATCCTCATCAGGCAATTTATAGGGAGGCCAGTTTAACGTTTCATTGCCCCAGAAATGTGAGGATCAGTCTATTCTTTGATGTTTCATGTCCAAAAGAAAGGAAAGATCCAAGTTACATTTCTTTAATATATAAAATAAGACTAATAATGAAAAAAAATTAGATGCAAGTCAGAAACTATTCATGTATCAAAAACATAAAAAAAAGTGTATCTAAATCTATAAAGTTAACTACTAGCAACTTCTGAACTTATGTTTTATTTTGCTTTGTAATATGCAAAGCATTACCAACATGAAATATTCTCTCTATACAGTACTGGATTTGGCTCATAAAATACCTGCAACAAGTATTAAAACTACACACCAGTTTTTCTAATTATTAAACATGAAAGAATAATTTAAGAGATATTTACTTATTAAGAAACAATCAGTAGGCTTATGCCTAATAATCTATATAAAAACAAAATATTTTACAGTAAAGCTGATTAGCATTTAGTATATATATATATCAGGCTTTCCACATGTGTGAGCTTACACTACATTTGCTATTAGAACTTGTACACATATTACACTTGACATCAGTGCTCATGCAGACATTATAACTGGTAAAAGCTTACATTTAATTACTACACTTGATACTAGTGCTTAAGCACACATTACACTTCATACGCAGTTGAAAGTTACTAGACAGTTATCTTAAACTTAATATCTTTAGTAGGTCAACTTTATCATGGTCATCTGTCCCTTACAGGTTGTCATACGAGGACAGGTTAAGATCTCTGAAATTTTCTCTTAAAAAAAAGGGGGGGGGAGGTGATCTGATTGAGGTGTTTGGGATTCTTAATAGAATTGATAGTGTGAATGAATAATTTTTTTTTCGTACTTAATGGTGAGTAAGGTAGGACTACAGGGCATAACTTAAAATTTTTGCAGGGTAGGAGTCAAATTCAGCTGAGACGGTTGCCCTTTGAAGTGGGTTACTTTCAGATAAGGTGTATACAGTAGATTTAAGGGAAGGCTTGATTAGTTTTATTTTTTAAAGTTAATGGATGGGATGGCATAGGTCAGGGGTCAGCATCCTGCAGCTTGCGAGCTGTGTGTGGCTCTTTATAGAGATTTATGTGGCTTTACTCTTACCGTACAGAAAAGTTGAGAATCTTTCAGACACAACTGGTGTTAAAAATTTAATCTCAACATTTGCTATTCTTTATTTAGAATAGAGTCACACTGTTAACATTCTAGTTATCTCCTAAAATCTCTTAGAAGGCTTAGCCATACAAAAAAAAAAAGAAAAGGCAAATAGAACATTTTATGTGTGTTTTTGTTATAGCAAAGCCACATTGGGCTATCTGCTGTGTCCACCATGAACCCCTGATTTTTTTTTTTAAGTTAGACCATTATGGCATATTGTGGCTCTTGAAATGTTTTGGTTTTAGACAGAAACAACAACAAAAAAAAAGACTATTCTTCTTTGAAAAATTGCTGACTCCTGGCCTATATGGACAACAGTTCTCCCATTTTCCTTAAATCTTATGCTATTCAATACTCTGCTAATCTTATATTTTTAAACCTTATGACTTCCACTTATGAAAGTTGAAAAAAGGATCATTTATATGTCCTTCTATAACCATGAGACTGAAACAAAATATGTTACTCTGGATAATTAGAACTGTAATTGCATGTAACTTGAGTACATATGATTTCAAGTTATCAAAACAGATTTATAATTTTACTCTTTATGCCTTGAGGATGTCAATTCATCATGAATTATTTGTTCTATAAATCTTAAACTTTATTTTTTGATTCAACATTTGTATCACACGATATCTTAACAGATAATTCAGGCTTATCATAATTAGATACATAACTCTGTCCTAATAGAATACCAAAAACAAATATTAATAACAAAAAAACATTTTCAGTCTTTTGCTTCTGTCTCATTATCGATCTATACTTCGAGCGTTCATAATAATATTTTAAATTTTCTTGATCTCTGCGTAAAGAGTCACTATAATGCATCCGGTAAAACTCATCAAAATTATAAATTGGTGTATGACCTCTTGGGGGAGGAGGTTTTGATCTTTGATTCCTGCTTCTGTAAAACTTTGTGTAATCACCTTCATCAACTTCTGTTTCATAACTAGGTTGATTATAATGAGGTTCAAAACTACCAGGATTTAGTAACCCTCGATCATATCTTTTCCTAGAAGAATAATTCCCTAAAATTTCATAAGCTTCTGTAATCTCTCGAAATCTCATTCCCCCATCCATATTTTCTTTGATTTTATCAGGATGAAATTCCATTGATAATTTGTAGTATGCTGATTTAATTTCAGCTTGAGTTGCCTTTGCTTTTACTCCTAAAATGTCATACAGGTTTGTTTTACCCGTGACCTGGTTGGAAGTATAAGTGGCAAGGAAGCGACTAGATGTCGCACATTCAACACTACATCTTGACAAAAGAACCCTATGCATTCCTGTTAATTGTGAAGTGATCTGGATAATTGTGTTTTCAGTCTTAACATTTTCCTCTATACTACTTCACTGCTGTTGTTTCTCTATTTTCTGTTCAACCTAGACCCAATAAAAAAAAGTTACATATTATGAGGAACTGCATTTGATCAAGTCTCATTAACATCATAAACCTAATTTCTGATGACTTAAAACTGATGAAAATTATAATTCATTAAATTAATATAGTTCATACTGAAACACTTGTTGCTCAAGTAAATTGATAATATAAATAGCATCCACATCACAACTATGTCTATTTATTCCCAGATGGCCTGATGAGAACTGAACTGAATGAAAAATCATGTCTGCAGTGGTTACAACAGACAGTTTGGTTGACATATTACACTATTCTTTATTTTCACTCACAACCAGTGTTCCCTCTTAGCTGCACGGCTGCACAACAACCAATCAAGCACCACACACTTCATTATTCCAGCTGTGTACATCCTCAGTAATGGTGAGCAGTTTCAACACGTTGATGGCCTTAATGACCCTGGCAGTCCATAGGCCTAAAGCCCAAATAAGCAACTGGTAGCATTGGAAAGTGGCCTAATGATCCAATAGGGTCGATGGTCTAAAAATACTCCCCCTCTAAAACAACAACAACAAACAAACTAGTAGCACACATCTACTTGAAACTGGAGGATATGAAAAAATTCATTCCACACATGGACTGAAAAATTAGAGAGAACATTGCTCACAAGTCCTTATAAATGCATTCTTTAAGGTCATTAACTGTAGTTCATTCATCTCATTGTTACTTACTTTAGTCATTCTCCATCACTCTCTCATTCAATACCACATCTACTTGATACTGGAGGATATGAAAAAATTCATTCCACACATGGACTGAAAAATTAGAGAGAACATTGCTCACAAGTCCTTATAAATGCATTCTTTAAGGTCATTAACTGTAGCTCATTCATCTCATTGTTACTTACTTTAGTCATTCTCCATCACTCTCTCATTCAATACCGTTCACAATGTCATTTATTTGTATTAAACTTGCTCGTAACTATGTTAATATACAGATTATTTATTAACATTTGTATTTATATCAGGAGTGTACATTGGTATTTATGTTATCTTACCCCATAATTAATTTGTTATACTGACAATGAGTAGATGCATATATTGTGGTCTTTACAACCATAAAGTTGTGTATTTCTACATGGTGGGTAAGCGATTCTCAAAGACTGTTAGTATTTAAGACAAGGTTGTTTTGATGGTGATACAAAGCTGTAAAATGCGAGCATGAGTGTTCCATGTCTATGACTATGCAAGTTATCTAGAATTTGTGGATTCACAATGATAAGTTTATAATGGTGTTACAATTGTGTGGGTCATGTTATCTAACCTCAGTACAGATGAAGTAAACCATTAAAACAAGTCCTGCAGATTTTTGTAGCATACTGTTTAATATGCCAAAGCTAGGTTGGTTTATTAAAACAATGACACTGTTATTTTTCTTTCAAACAAAATGCAGACTGAAAATCAAATGACATTATCTAAGGTTACAGTAATGACTCCAGGAAAGTTATAAAAAAAGGCACTACTGTGACAAAGTGGCCTAATGATTCAATAGGGTTGTTGGTCTAAAATACTCCCCCTCCAAAAAAACAACAACTACAAACAAACTGGTAGCACACATCTGCACATTGTCTTGATACTGGTGGATATGAAAAAATTCATTCCACACATGGATTGAAAAATTAGAGAGAAAATTGCTCACAAATCCTTATAAATGCATTCTTTAAGGTCATTATATACATGACCAAATTTGTGGTTAAATCTGAGGTACTGCTCCAACTGTTCTGAATGCTGTAGTGTCTATTCTTATGTTTTAGAACAGATCTACATACTAGCATCACTAGCAACTAAATATCTGTTATATAGCAAGATAATTAATTAGTCAAAAGTGATAAAATTATTGTCCTTGTTGAGAAGGCAAAACATATAGTATACAAAGGAGTTCATCACCTTAACCTGAGCTATGAAATATTACTGATTTGTAAACTCCTGGATGTATTAAAGGTATTAATATATTGTTGATAACTATTTTCACTTCAATGCCATATAAATTATATATTAAAAATCAGTGTAATTTAAATAATTATGAAACAAATTCATTGAATTATTTTTCTCCTTTCAGATAAGCTGACATTTTTGAACAAAAAGTTCAATTAAAAAGCCTTTGACTTAGCAGAGATGACTACACCCGTAATTCTCGATGGATTACTAAGCGATTATTCATCTCATTAAGTCATGGACTTTGTCTGCAGATACAAGCCCAAAGTCTGCTTGGTTTCTGAAACTACCAGAAGACTATGAAAAGGAGGAATCCTTTTGCAACCTAGGACTTTGGAAGACCACAGATACATTCAATTCCAACTTATCCGTACAGTGCCAACAACCCAAAAGAAATAGCAATCTTCACACAGTCTTCTTAAGGAACATGGACTTAATCATAAATACCCAAGAAATCCATCAAGCTTCAGAAAAACACACCCACAGAACAACCAACAAACTTCATGAAAATCATTACAACATCCAAGCAAATTACAGAAAACATACTACTAATGGTTGTTATTTATACTTTTTCATTCAAGAGCTGAAAAACCACACTGGAAGCCTAGAACAACAGATACTAATCCAATTAAAGTCACTTATCAACACCTGAATCAGCACTCCCAAGACAACAAAATATCCAATATTGACCAGCAAACCCAGATGTCCATTGTCAAACCCAAATCCAGTAAAGACCAGAACACCAAAACCTTGATCAACAAGAAGAAAACCCAAGACAAACAAACACAAACACAGCAGGAAAAAAAACTCAGGACAAAGGTACATCAGCAGAAAACCCCAAGACATTAGGCCAATGGACACAGACCCGAACATCCACAAGAAGAAAGGAAACCCAAGAAAATACACCAGCTGACACCCAGCTCTCAGCCAAATTCCAAGAAGAACCAATTAGACTTTTTTATCAGACAAGACATTTCCTCAAACCTTGGCATTTTAGATATGGCTACACTGACAAGACATGCAGTGTTTTTCCAAGTGAATCATTGAGTGTATTCCAGAGATCTCCCCTAATCAATGATGATGATCCTAACAACTAATATAACTGATCCTTTACAAGTCTTAATTCACCTCTTTTCAAAAACATGTGACATTAGCAACAGGTTGTTATATCCATGTATGAACACTAATCTCTATTATTTTCTATTTCAGGATATTTTGGACACTGGTCAGGTAGAGTATTTGGTACCTAATCAGTGAAAGTGGGTTTTTACGGGGTACTCCTCGCCTCCCCCCCCCACAACAAATTCACAGGTATTGGATTTATTGATCCCTGCATCCCTGAAGGACCATAAGTCCAATATGGGCCCTCCTTATGATAATGAGAAGAGAAATGCATTCCAAGCACAATGAAGAGAAAACCAAGAACTGCCAATGAAATATCTAATTTTTTTTAATTTCTCAATTTTCTAATAAGTCAGAGCTTCTGATCTTACTCAACTGACAAAACAAAATCAGTCGTGATAGGGGTGAAGAGATATTAAATTTTCTGAGTATCCCACATCATTTTTCAATCTTAACTGGAATTGAGGCTAAGAAATGTAAACTAATACACCTGCCATGAAAAACAACAACAAAAAAATTACAATTAAATCAAGTTTTTGGTTATGAAAAGTTATAATTCAAAACAAAATGTTATGATATCTGACCAGCACACGCTCAGTGTAAAATAAATGGAACAATGAAATCAAGGTATATCAGAAAAATAAAGAGCCAATTTTGACCCCTCCTTTTTCATTCATATTGCCACTAGTTCTTGTTGCAATGTAGTAGTCTGTCTGTCCCTTGGTTAACTTAACCCTTTTAATGTTAGATATTTAAATACCTATACAACTTTATATAAACTGGCTCTATTTATAGAATACATGTTTACAGAACTTGTCGGTTTGTTATTTATTTATTTCTTAATGTAGATATCACATCTTTATATGACTGGTCCCTTTATTCTAACTTGGTAGGTTTTTACAGGTACAGTGTTTCAGGTATGGGTTACATAAGACTTCTTCGATGACTGCATACTTGCACACTTATCTTAGTTGTTTTTATTAAAAAACTTATACAAGCCAAATAATGTCATTTGTTATTTAACTACCAGGCATCTATATAAATAAAACAGTACTGTCTCTTGTCTGTCCAAGTAACTACTTTGCAGGGTATGGATGGATCTTTACCAAAATTGGTAAGAAGGTTCATTAGGTCCATGCAGGGGTACAAACAAATTTACAGTTTTGCATTTCGCGATTTTTATGGTCATTTTTGCATTTTTCACCTGTGGATGGATCTTCACCAAATTTGATATGGAGGTTTATTGGGTCCATGGGGATATACGCATAATTTTCAGTTTTACATTTTATGGTTTATATGGGCATTTTTTACCACTACTACATCCCCCTGTTGATGGACCTTCACCAAATTTGGCATGAAGATTTGTTGAGTCCATGCAGAGATACATTTTGTGTCTTGCAGTTTTTATGGGCATTTTTTACAATTACATGTAAGGGAAGCAACTTTTTATGTCTTAATATAACCTTTCATTAATCATGAATTTACATAACTTCTGTCTAGGGGAGGGGTAATCTGGCTAGTTACACATATTTTGATACTTACCATTCATACACCAGTACTTACAATGAAATACTAAACTTGTCACACAGTTTACAAATATCACTAACTATGTATTTACAGATATCTCAGTGTAATCATGAGCATATCCCACAATTATCAGAGTAACTTACAGTAAGAAATATATGCATACACAACTAGATACTGGATGAAGAAATATATCCTGAAAACCAGATATACCAATAATACTTAACTTAGGGCCAGTTATATGGCTGTAATTACTATATAAACATTTTAACATTGATATATTAGTTCGAAGGTATATCTGCTCTGAAATCCTGGGAAAACTTTGTTTTTATTTTCTATGCTTTGCTACACATTTAGAGCTGGGTGATTAACTCGATTACCTAAAAGCATTGATTACATGGATTACACAAAATAATCCTTTATCAACATTTTTTTATTTAATAGTGAGACTGGTAGAATAAGGAGTAGAAATATAAATTTGTGGTAGGGTAGTTATCTTCAACTGAGACAGTTTCATTTTTATAATAGGGTGGTTAGGATGTGGTGGATGTAGAATATTAAAGGGAGTTTAAAGGAAATCTCAATAAATATTTAATTGATCAGAACTGGATTTGAGATGTTTTTAATTTGGATGGGACAACCTTATAGTCCCTTAAATTGAAAATGCTAAATAATTTAATAAAAGAGCAAAGAATTATGCCACAGGTTGCCAGAAATTACAGCAGCGACTATAAGTAAATTATGCTTAGTAAGTTGATTAAAAATAGTCTTACCAAAAGTTAGCATACACTTACTTATTTAGACACAACTTTATAACACATAATTTCAAGAACAAGGAACATGTTGGTCTATCTAGGGCATCAAGTTCAATAAATGTGAAAAAAAAACCCTGAAAGTAAGCTCTTATCATTTGAATATTTATCAATCCTTCCTTTAAACCTCCTTAAAATAAAATTCACTGCATCTACTACATGAATACATATCTGAAGCCCATTACTCGTAGCCCTCCTCTGAACCCTTTCCAACAATTCAACTGAATTTCAGTGTCCTTCCTAAGGCATTTCTTAATGTTGAGACAAACCTAATCTTAACTTAATTAAGGTAACATATATCCTTTAAAAGTAAAAAAAAAAAATATCACTATTTTTTGCATATTTTGAGTCCTTAAACCCTTTACTTTCAATGTCCAGTGCAAAAAAAAATAAAAAATCTTGGTTAAATTAAAAATAAAATCCCTTAAAAGAGTATGAAAAATAAAAGGTTTTTCCATTTAAATGCCTTTAAACACATTTTCCCTCAAAATCTGAAAATTGACAATCTCGTAGCAGTTTTCAACTCATAACTGCAGATCTGTTGAAGCTATAGACTTCACAATTGGCATAAATACACATTATTAGTGTATCTATAGTGTGTGTTAAGGTAAAATTGATAAGAGGTTTGGTTTTTATTAAATGACCATTAATAAATCGCTGTAGTATATGTCCTACTTAGGGCATACTCAATAGTGTCATAATTTGACGTTGAATTAATTTTCAGTTTTCCTTAATTCAGACTAATTCTTCATATCCTATCAAAGTCTGGACCCATTTTTTAGGAGCATTCAGTCACATTTGTAGTAGTTATCAGGAACATAAGACATTTCTTTTGTATTTCTTTATTTTTATAATATGCAAATTACCCACAGTGGTAATGTTGTACAACATGTTCCAGAATATGTCTTTGTATCTCTTTCAATATATTTTTATGCAAAAAGCGTGGTATGAAGATGTCTCTTCTGATATGAAGGCTTAAACCTAGATAATACTATGTAATTGTAAAGGGTATATGTTACCTTAATTTAGATGCAAAATAGGCCAACAAATTAAAATTATTGAAAATAAAATACCTAATTCTAACAGTTATAATAAATAAACTTAGTATTCCAAAAATTGTTTAATCTCAAAGTCTAGGTTCAATGGAGATCCACTTCAATCTACACTTTGATCGACATGCATTACTGGGTTATACTAGTTTCGGAGAATTTCACCCATCATCAGTAACCCTGAATACAAGTTAACCAAAGAAAGATAACCTGGACCCATATCATAGTAAATAGTGGCCAATAACACTTTTTCTTCATTTCACCCATGCAATGTATAGGTTTTTCTCATAGTGACTACAATTTACAAAGCACATTCATACCTACACTACACAGTCTACATTACAGTATGTTTAATCGTAACACTAATACAAATAAATATTTATACCTAAGCCTTATATTATTACTATTAGTATTACTAATACTACAATAATAAGAGTATGATTGTGGCAACGAGTGTGACTACGAATAAGATTATATTTTCTTACCTAACTTTGGTTTGAACGTTCGTATACAAAATACTTTAATGTGAAGTATTCGTTGTTACTGAAAAAAGCTTCTTTTGCATTGACTAATGATAAACCCAAAATATTTTTAAGGGCCTCTTACTTTACAATGTCTAATCACCTCTCCTTCTTCTTCGCCCCTAGTGATAAGCAATAAAATATATTACTATAAATAATAATGAAAAACTATTATATATATAATTGTATATTATATTACACTTCAAAATGCAGTCTGATAATGAATTATATGCATATTAAATATATATATTTATGTATGCATCATTGAGCTAAAATATTTTGTATGGTTCCCTCTGTTACAAAGTATCAAAGCTCATACTTTTTCTATTACATCGATCAGAAATTCTTGCTAACGTAGTTATTATATACAGCTTTGTGCGTAGAATCAATGGAGTTACTACAATTTAAAAGACATTTAAAGTCGGTAGTTAGCTCGCCGGACTGGAGGCTCCGCACTATGGGGCAGTGGATGTGATATAAAGATGACGGTCAAATCCCAATATTCGATTATAATATTCCAAGAGTTGGTGGTGGGTAGCTTGAATAGCTCAATTTCCTCTAGTCCATCACTTTTAAAATAGGGACGGCTAGTGCAGATAACCATCGAGTAATTTTGCGTGAAATTAAAACAACAACAACAACAAACAAATAAACATATACTTATGTGTGTGTAAAAACTGAAAAATAAGCAAATTAAATCTAGAAACTTAATCGCAAAAAACTTAGCGAAGACTAACACCTTCCTTGAGTTCAAGGTTTGAATACTGATAGTGGTTGAATCAATTATGATTATAGTATACAGTGTTTGTGTACGTTCTTAAGTGTCGCATTCTCCAAACACCTGAAGATTGAAATGCATATTTATGGTATTGTTGTGTCAGCGAGTCACATGACACTGTGACGCAACGGTTCTAGAACTATCATGTACTTTGTCGAATGTTCAAGTTCTTACTAGAAATAGGTTACGCTGGTATATATATAGGAAGGGACAACGTGACGCGGGAAGATATAGATAGTGAGTAATTGATCTGCGGTCGGAGTATTATTGACGTTCGTTGCTATAGCGTTTGTTTAGCGCGATTGTTCAGTGTATCGGTTAAGTTATATTCGGAAAGAATAAACCAGTTTTATTAAGTAAAGGCTTGTGTTGCTTAAGTTTCGTCGGTACGAAGTTACGGAAAATTAATTAACACACGGAGACGTAACAGTATTCTATACAAAGACAAACCTATAAAGTTGCCAGACGTAGCGCCTTTGGATTTCTGTGGGATGATATTGTCGAAATAAGCAGCGAGAAATCGTTGTCCTCGAACACTAGGTGGATTATGGTTAGTATCAGATAAATGTGGTGTAGTTTGGACATGACAGCGAAGGTAGTAAGGAATATCCGGGAGACATTGTTATAGGCCTTATCTTGGTAAGACCATATCCCATTGGTCTTGTTTTCATACCAATGTCCTTCTTGTTTATGTTGTGTACTATTGCTTGATCCTCGTGGACAGTTTTTGCCACTGATTTTTGTATTCGTAGATTCTCACCTATTACATGACACTGCTCTTTGCTTACCATGGCTAGGTATGACTTGTTGCGGGTCTTTTAATGGATGGTTTTTAGTGCTCCAAGCTTATCTATATTTCTTTGTTACAAAATATATCATAGTCTTGGAAATTCTGAATCCAGATTTGAATATTTTGCGTCGGAATGTGTTGTTACAAACCCTTCTGAAGAGCGATGAGTTGTAGGTGGTATCACTCTATCTAAACAACGCCAAGCGATAGCAGAACGTATTCCTGATATATATACCGTTTCACATTGACTTCACAGTGGCTGTGTTTATCCATGACTTGCCTAATCAACATATTCAAAATTGTTTTAATCTAATGTTTTCAACCCCCTGTATATAACTCAAAGCCTTTGTGGACACGTATATATACATGAATGTGTTGATGAAATATTACTCTAACCACCAGGTTTGTAAAGGTTGTGCTTAAAGAAAACAGCTATAATAAAAACATTTCAATTTTATAAAGACAAAAACTGAGTTACTTAAAATAAGAAAATATTATCCCTAATTTGGCAAATCATTTTAATTATGTTAGTCTGAACCATAGTAGGGATATACTTTTGTAACTTTTAAGTAACTCAGTTTTGTAGTTTTGACTTTCTTGTTTCAATACTTTTTGTAGCATTAAAACTTTCTTTATTACCATAGCTAGCTAGGTTACCTATATATTGATTCTTACTTGTCTTTATAAAATTAAAAATTTCTTATTATACTTGTTTATTTCCTTTTTATTATCTGTATTTTTGTGCTCCAGTAATACCAAGCGTGGAGCGCGTGTATAACAGATTCAATGTTATTACTCATCAGGATCTCTAACGACCTACCCTCAAATCTAATTATATGCCCAAAGTAGCGCATCTTCCGTTATCCATATATATATATATATATATAGTAGTATCCTTTCGGTACAAGAAGGGGATCATTGGAATCCCAGATGGAAGAGTTCTGTAAAATAATTTATAGTGATAAGGTTCGTCAACTTTTTTGTATGCTTGTCTGGAAAAGTTACTTTCTTACGTAGATGAAAATTCGTTGAAATAGCGAGATTTTGATTTATTCCAGAAACACGTATATAGCAGTTTAGGCGGCATCATAGATACAATAAGGTTTAGTTTTGCTCAGCCAATACTGTGAAATAGTCATTGTTAATATTCAGACATTTTATAGATGGTTTTAAACGGGCGATTTTCATGGCCGCCATTTTGTTTCATCACGATCCCTACTCTTAAGTACTATCGGTCCTCATAACTGAATTACGAATCCTGGCACACTTCAGGCTTATAACGACAACATTTGAGGTTCGATCCCCACGGGGGACACATTACAGATATCCCGTTGTGTGGTTTTGCGCTCAAACAAAGCAAAACAAAAACTTGTATAAACTCTTCAGTCTACAAAAATCACTAAATAAGTAACCAGTAAGTACTGAGTCAATCTTACAAGCTTATGGTTATTTAGCCACTGTCAGATTGTATAGCACTATTCAGTTTAAATGCTTTTATTCAAACCTGAATTCACGCAACTGACAGAAATTCAACATTTAGTTGTAGATAAAAGTTATTCTTGGAAAGATCTGATCATTTATTCAGTGATTTTTTATATGGTTTTGTGTATTCATCCCTACCTTGTTTCTGTACGTTTTGGCATTGCCATCCCTACATCATAATTAAATTTTGCAAATTTGTTTTCTATTATTTGTTTATCACTTGTTTTAAAAACAATTTCATTGAAGTAGGTTGATAAGTGAACATCTGTTATATATATATATATATATAATTAAATGGTAATATATATTGTTAATATCATATCAGTTTTGTCAGTTTCTTCATTGTACTCTTTGACTGACCTCAGACACTGATATGACATATAATTGGTTACAATAGATTATTAATCATTACTGGTCATAATTTTGACTTCATGGGACTTACTGTTGAGGAACCTTAGCGATAGCCTGTTCCCAAGTATTTTTTTAAAATACTTTTCTGTCATACTGAAGCTATTGCACAAACTTCACTCATTTTTTGGCTAGTGTGAGAGAAGTAAAAGAAAGAGTATCACATTGGATCTTTAGCTAGTTCCAAGTTATCCACTTTAGCAATACTTTTCAATGATATCTGGAGTCTCTCGAGCTGTGAAACACTCAATAATGGCAATTAAGCGCTCAACTAAGGCTATAGCTCAACTTTAGCAGTTATTTGTAAGCATCATAGAGTAACAGATTGAATGGGGAACCCATTTTTTTTCTCAGACCATCATAAAAACTAAGCACTATCGTGCTTAGATAAACTTGCACTAATCCATTCCCACTTTGGGCACAAGTTATATAACACAGTGGCCATACTTCTGTACAACCACTCTATGGGGTGTGTGGGTCATACCCAAGTAGAAGGTTAGTGTAGGTATTTGTACAAGTTAATATAAACTGGAACTTAACATTTCTTTAAGTATGTAATGAGAAAGATTATCAACAATGTTGATCTTGGATTGTGGGATGCCACACTATGACCTTGGTCTGACCTAACACTGTGGTATAGATATAATTCTACTGTGTTTTGTTGAGTGTAAATAATCCGTTCTGAACTGGGTAGTATGCAGAGGTCCAATTCATCTCTGCTCCAGCCATCATTGTGTACTTGCAGCACATCAATAAATATTCTATCTCTCACTGTATAATAGGGTTTGAGTCTTTCGTTTCCTTCCCATGTTCAGTTTATTCTTTGTATCACATATCCTTCGAATCTCCTGTTTTTGCTGAGCTTAATAGTTACCAAGTTAGATTGTAGAGGAAAAACAACATTACTGTACCTGTTGGTTCAAGTTTTACCTAGGAATACCAATTTAGATTGTAAAGGACAAGCAGTGTTACTGTTATCAATGCCTACTAGTAACAAGCTTGGTGTAGATTTCTTAGTGAACAAACATGGTTTCAATTATTAATATCCATTTCTGAACACGAATCAAAAACGAGAATGTTAGTATCTCTATGCATTTTTTTTAATTAATGAAACTGGACACAGATTTTATGTACAAACAATTCTATGGAAGTTACTATCCAAATTATCTCATTCTGCACAGAAATAAAGTATTTAAGAATATTCTTGACCTCACAGAAACGGTCATTGTCGTATAAACATGGTGATTCATAATCATACATCATGATATTACAACTACTTCCATTTAGGGGAGAACTAAATATTTATATTCATAATCCCATTTTTTTTTTGTTGCTAATAATAGCATGACAATGGTTACACTTATATGGTAGAACTTATACTCAGCACTGAGTTCTAATTGTTTTCTTGGCAATATCTCAGCTTAAAAACGCTTAAAATAGTCTTAACACACACACAACATATTTATTTCTGCTGTTATGTAGCTCAAGAAACATTATATTGGTTTTCATATTCTGCCGTTATGGTTCACTTTCGTTCATTCGTTTATTAACACAAAACTACACAATGGGCTATCTGTAATCCTTCAACAGCGGGCAATGAAACCCGAATTTTAGCATTGTAAGCTGTGAGACTTACTCCTCTCTCCTGATCGG
>NW_013676374.1:0-878 GCF_000517525.1 Limulus polyphemus
TACTTTTACATGTGTTATTATTTATCAAGTGTTTTATATTTATCTTACATCCTTGTACCATCACTCACATGTTAACACTGCTACTTTTACATGTGTTATTATTTATCAAGTGTTTTATATTTATCTTACATCCTTGTCCCATCACTCACATGTTAACACTGCTACTTTTACATGTGTTATTATTTATCAAGTGTTTTATATTTATCAAGTGTTTTATATTTATCTTACATCCTGCTATCTTTACATGTGTTATTATAAACAAGTGTTTTATACTTATCTTACATCCTTGTCTCATCACTCACATGTTAACACTGCTACTTTTACATGTGTTATTATTTATCAAGTGTTTTATATTTATCTTACATCCTTGTCTTATCACTCACATGTTAACACTGCTACTTTACATGTGTTATTACTTAACAAGTGTTTTATATTTATCTTACATCCTTGTCTATCACTCACATGTTAACACTGCTACATTTACATGTGTTATTACTTAACAAGTGTTTTATATTTATCTTAAATCCTTGTCTGATCACTCACATATTAACACTGCTACATTTACATGTGTTATTATTTATCAAGTGTTTTATATTTATTTTACATCCTTGTCTCATCACTCACGTGTTAACACTGCTATATTTACATGTGTTATTACTTAACAAGTGTTTTATATTTATCTTACATCCTTGTCCCATCACTCACGTGTTAACACTGCTATCTTTACATGTGTTATTACTTAACAAGTGTTTTATATTTATCTTACATCCTTGTCTCATCACTCACGTGTTAACACTACTATCTTTATATGTGTTATTACTTAACAAGTGTTTTATATTTATCTTACATCCTTGTCTCATCACTCACGTGTTAACACT
>NW_013676374.1:1441-6687 GCF_000517525.1 Limulus polyphemus
ATGTTAACACTACTATCTTTACATGTGTTATTATTTATCAAGTGTTTTATATTTATCTTACATCCTTGTCTTATCACTCACATGTTAACACTACTATCTTTACATGTGTTATTATTTATCAAGTGTTTTATATTTATCTTACATCCTTGTCTATCACTCACATGTTAACACTGCTATATTTACATGTGTTATTACTTAACAAGTGTTTTATATTTATTTTGCATCCTTGTCTTATCACTCACATGTTAACACTGCTACTCTTTACATGTGTTATTATTTTATCAAGTGTTTTATACAGGACATTCCTCACATATTAAGTTTGCTATGTTTTTTAAGTTTGTTGTTACAGTTTCAGCTTCTGTGTCAAAGTTGGTTTGGATGTATTTGATCTGTAAAGGGACGACAACTAGTGGTCTTATTTGATGTGAGATATATGTTGATCAAATATTGTACGTATTGATTCAAATGTGGCCTTATTTCACAGATAGACTTTCCTCTTTGATTCTTTATAATAAGCAGCACGATTTAAATTAATTTATGGAAATAAGAATTGAGTTTTATATCCTTTACTTTATGTTGAACATTGTTTCTGATTTATAAGTACACCTCCTAGCCGGTGAACGGACAACTCAATTAACCCACTACTACTGCGACTGCGTGAGATTTTCACGTCACACTACAAGCACAATTTTAATGCAACGTCACTGTGACGTCATACATGCCCGGTTCTTGAACTGTGAGTGGGAGTGGGTAGTAACGCTGTAAATTCAGAATGATCAATACTACCAGAATCCTTGCCACTAGAAACAGCACATAACAATAATAAAAAGAACAAATAAATTTACTGGTGTTCAATGTCATAACTTTATTACTTCAGTGTTCCCAACACGGTGAACAACCTTTCTGCGTGTCCCCTTATTACGCGTGCTCGTCACGTGCAAGTTCCTCATTTTGATAATCTCACTAAGACACTTGGCTGCGTCAACTGATCATTGAAATACAGTATTCATTCAACGTGTTCAAACGTTATTTGACTTGTAGAATTTTTCTCAATATGTTATGCAACAACCGAAATTCCAAACCAACTTAGTTCGTAAATAATATACCTTTTTAATTTAATATTTTAATTCATTTAAAATGATTAATTATTAACTATTAATGTGGTATTTTTGCCTATATTTATTGCATGTTTCAGAATTTTCGTATGAAGTTACAGAAGAGCAAACTGCGCATAGAAGTTCTTAATTTTAAACTGATCAAATAGAGGGAGCTAGCCAGAAGAATTTGACGTCACTCTTATAACACATCCACAACCCAATGTTCGAGCGCGTCTTTACGCCAACCGATCGAGAACCATGAACCCTCGGATACAATCCGAACACGCTAACCATTAAGCTACCCAGACCCGGTTGTTTGGATAAGAAATTTCTCAAGGAAGCTTATATTTCAGCTAAACCTAACTAGTAATTTATGAAGATTAAAAGTCCCATGCATACAGATTTGTGATCCCTTTCAAACTACATTTTAATGCTAAATCTTGTAAGGGGGTAGGGGGTGTAAACACACTGAATTACACTAAAGCAATACTCAAACCACTGAACAGCTGGTTTCGCTAACTGATTTCTTGTTTTAAAAGTTACTATAAAGAACAAGTAAATCGTTCAATGTATGGAGAAATTACACGAAACATTTCCAACCATCACTAGACGAAAAATCCTGTAAAAAATAAGATTATTGGTAAAACATGATGGAATAGGTAATTATGGTTTTTATTTTATTTTACTTTTAGCATAATGTCGTTTAAACGAACTCCTATGTATTACAGTATTTCCATTAAGGCGCCAGTCTCTTCCCGTTGGAGGGACTGACGTAGATTAGAAAAACAGTTGAGGAGTCGTCAATCTATGTCTTGAGGCTTCGTTCGTTTCTGGCAGTTATTTTGATTTACAAATAATTATCTCCTAGGAAATAATAACTAATCAAGGGTGCTCGGAGATTAGCAATCCTCCTTCACCCTGCTCGAGGCATAAGGTTAAATTTCAATTAATGGTCAGCAGATTAATGAGCCGTATGGGCGAAGAAGTAATAATAATAATAATAATAGTAAAATACACACATATATATATTCCCCTATATATACATATGATGATGAGGCAAGTAGGCAGAAGTGAAGGCAAGTCTAAGGCGTAGTCTTGAGGGAAGACATACTGTAGTATTTATGAAGTGAACCAACTTTAACAGTTGTTTGTTGGGTGCGATGGCTACAGGGGAGCTTAAAGCACATTTTGGGGCAGACTGAACACCAGCAACCCCCTCCTCCTACCGCTGCCCCTGTGCATTAAGGAATTTGAAGAATGTTGACCTCATTTCGGAACTATTACAAAAGAGAACGGATTCTACTTCTAGAATGTAACGTGAAATATTGAGTCATCAATAAAATGATGAAACTAGAAACATTTAGCGTAAAAACATAAATTAATTAAAGTAACATATACAACCCCATAAATTGTTATTGGGGGGGGGGGGACTATGAGGAACTCAGACTTAGTGAGGCGGGGATTATGTATCAATAGCTGAAACAAGCTGTCATTCCTCTAATCTATCAGTTCAAAGCTAGAGACGGCTATGCATCTCTGTGTATACCTATGCACGAAAATGTAAACAAAGAAACGAACTTACAATTTACATTAAACTTCAACTCACACACCTACTCCACAATAAGTAAAACGTGTTAGCTGCGTATTCTACACTGAACATTTTGGACTTTCTCCTAAATATAAGTGTTATCTTATTTGACCCGAAATCTCAAGATTGTGCTGTGTGTCCCACACACAGACAGACACCTTGCAGTTCAGATCAACGCCCTTGGTCCCAGATCGCGTATATTAATCAAAGTTATAAAGCTCAATCAACATGTGCGTGTTTTGTTCAATTTGTAGTATCATGAGCCAAGATTTTATCGTTATTTTTACATGATATTATTATTGGTGAAGTCTAGAAATTTCTTGAAAGTGTAGGCTTCCTGTACAAAACTATTGCTATATAAAATTGTCAGACTGAGTGAGTTAACTAAGTTAACCAGTTCAGTGACAATTAGTAAGTTAGTAAGGCTATGAGCTAGTCAGTGAGTCACTATTAGTGTGTTTGATATAGATGGATTAGCGAGAAAACTGTGCAAGTAAGTATATTTTTAGTTTGGCGTGACATTAGTCTTGTGATTTCTGTTGAAACGTTGTTTGTAAAGTTAGGCCTACCAGTGAACATAGCTTGTAGCCTGCATAGAACGTTATTGAAGATATAAATTAATTCGTTATCGTTAAGTGGACTGTACTAAGCTTTATTTT
Organism: Limulus polyphemus; assembly: GCF_000517525.1. Classification (NCBI taxonomy): domain Eukaryota; kingdom Metazoa; phylum Arthropoda; class Merostomata; order Xiphosura; family Limulidae; genus Limulus; species Limulus polyphemus. The sequence goes on from NW_013676374.1 coordinate 4,786, forward strand.
ACAAAATAATCTAAAAGAACCAGTCCAACGATAGAACACTGTACAACAATAATATAGACTTTGAACCATTCTGTTCTGCTCTAATTCTATCTGTGCAACTAGTTATTGATAATAGCGACATCTACCTGCAATACACGTAGTCACAGTAGTATTTCATCCGTTGGCATAAACTCTCAGAACTACCAGCTATGCACTCCACACTTTGAAAAAGATAGATACTCCCCTCAAACTTAACCATCATCTATCTCACGATTCATTAGGTGCAGTAAAAAAAAATTATCTACAAGTACGTCTGTTTGAGTAACAAAACTGGGGAAGTGTTCTTTCGTACTCCAGTAACTTGTTAATTAATTTACTTTTCTTCAATCCATTCAGTAGTTTCAATAGTAATAAATAAATAATAATAATTATGATAATTACAATAAGTTGTTTTATCCCAGAAAAGCTTCGTATAATTGGTGTTTAAACCGTTTCCTTTTAATGTTTTTATAATTTCACACAGCAGTTATTGGTTATTTTTTGTTAAGTGCACAACATTAAAAAAAAAGTTTTATTTATAGTTATGATATTAATTGGTTGTTTTACTTTATTGATATTATTAAATGATTAATTTTACCCCTATTGGTTTTATTTTATAGATCTTATTTGTTGTAGTGAGCAGACATCGGATAACAAAATAAGCAATTTTTTAAAATAAATTTCAGTTCCTTGAGAAGCGTAACAGCTGTAGATTGTACAGAAAGAAACGTATTTTTCTTTAACAGGGCATGATTCATTGCCATCTACCTATTTCGTACATCTCATTTTTACCAAAGAACATAACAACTGTAAGGACAGCGACTCTGGCCGATACTCTAGTTCTGGTTAATAACGAAAAGTTTTGCTTGACTAGATTACACAAGGCCTGTCGAATCTTAAGCATCTTTCCTGGTTTCAAGGCCAACGCGTTTAATTAGGCCTACAGCATACCAGACTGTGAGTAGAAGCGTGTTACGTGAAAGACAAACAAGGACGTTATTATAAAAAAACAATATAATTTGATACTATTGCACATTAAGGAGAACTTAAAAAGCAGTTAGGCATACTTTGCAGTTATTGGCCTGTAGTATACTGTGACATAAATCTTAATTTTTATATCTGTTTTGTGAGCCAATGAAACGAAATGTTTCTATATGTAATTTATCAGCCAAATTTTGGTATTCTGAAGACTGTAACATTTGATGTTAGTTGTCTTAAGGTTCCCCCCCGTGGGATAGTGTTAACTCTATGAATTTACAACTCTAAAATCGGGGGTTCGATTCTCCGTGGTGGCCCAATGTTCTAAATGTCTATTATATCTTATAACACTACGTTTTTATTCAGTCTCACGGGGTTTTCAAGAAGAGGAAGAGTGTAGTATATTTAACACTGTTTAAACCAGATTATATCCGTTAATTCCACTGCACGCGTTTCGCTCAATGCCATAGCTCATCATACCGTCTTCCATCAGTTACTCGAAACTAGGTTCTGTTGCTTTTTATGGTAATACTTTTTAATTTTTATGATATGATCCGTTTACATAAACAATCAAACATCTGATGAAATATGTAGGTGCTATACCATTATTAAATACTTAAACGTTTGATGAGATACTGAGATTTTGTTTTTTGTTTTTGGTGTTTCAAATATTGGGATTGACAAGTTACGACTCAGAATTTATTTGAAGTAAAAACTGTTTAGTGTTACAAGATTTCTGCAGTTTTTATAGCTCAAAGTTATCTGTAAACTAGTCCAATATAACAGTAACACTACATAACACAGCCTAGGCCAGAACAAACCACAAGCCAACATCATTACCAACAGAACAAACCAACACCATGACCAACAGAATAAACCACAAATCAACACCATGACCAACAGAAT
>NW_013676374.1:7608-8886 GCF_000517525.1 Limulus polyphemus
AAACAGTTACTGAACGGAATACTGGTGATGATCACATAAAACAGTTACTGAACGGAATACTGGTGATGATCACATAAAACAGATACTGAACAGAGTACTGGTGATGATCACATAAAACAGTTACTGAACAGAGTTCTGGTGATGATCACATAAACAGTTACTGAACAGAGTTCTGGTGATGATCATATAAACAGTTACTGAACGGAATACTGGTGATGATCACATAAAACAGTTACTGAACAGAGTACTGGTGATGATCACATAAACAGTTACTGAACGGAATACTGGTGATGATCACATAAACAGTTACTGAACAGAGTACTGGTGATGATCCCATAAAACAGGTACTGAACAGAGTACTGGTGATGATCCCTTAAAACAGTTACTGAACAGAGTACTAGTGATGATCATATAAAACAGTTACTGAACAGAGTACTGGTGATGATCATATAAAACAGTTACTGAACAGAGTACTGGTGATGATCACATAAACAGTTACTGAACGGAATACTGGTGATGATCACATAAAACAGTTACTGAATGGAATACTGGTGATGATCACATAAACAGTTACTGAACGGAATACTGGTGATGATCCCATAAAACAGTTATTGAACAGAGTACTGGTGATGATCACATAAACAGTTACTGAACAGAGTACTGGTGATGATCACAAAAACAGATGCAGAAAACAGATACTGAACAGAGTACTGGTGATGATCCCACAAAACAGTTATTGAACAGAGTACTGGTGATGATCCCATAAAACAGTTACTGAACAGAATACTGGTGATGATCCCATAAAACAGTTACTGAACAGAGTACTGGTGATGATCCCATAAACAGTTACTGAACAGAGTACTGGTGATGATCCCATAAAACAGTTACTGAACAGAGTACTGGTGATGATCCCATAAAACAGTTACTCAACAGAGTACTGGTGATGATCCCATAAAACAGTTACTCAACAGAGTACTGGTGATGATCCCTTAAAACAGTTACTGAACAGAGTACTGGTGATGATCCCATAAAACAGTTACTGAACAGAGTTCTGGTGATGATCACATAAACAGTTACTGAACGGAACACTGGTGATGATCCCATAAAACAGTTACTGAACAGAGTACTGGTGATGATCACATAAACCAGATACTGAACAGAGTACTGGTGATGATCCCATAAAACAGTTACTGAACAGAGTACTGGTGATGATCCCATAAAACAGATACTGAACAGAGTACTGGTGATGATCCCATAAAACAGTTACTGAACAGAGTA
>NW_013676374.1:9731-17921 GCF_000517525.1 Limulus polyphemus
ACAGAATAAACCACAAATCAACACCATGACCAACAGAATAAACCACAAATCAACACCATGACCAACAGAATAAACCACAAATCAACACCATGACCAACAGAATAAACCACAAATCAACAGCACGACCAACAGAATAAACCACAAATCAACAGCATGACCAATAGAAGTATGCAGGTTTATTTTTCAAGAAGGATGGTCGACCTTTGGAATGGGTTGTTCACAGATCTGGTAGAAGTAGTTAATATAAGGGAGTTTGAGGGAAAGGTTAACAATTATTTGAATGATAAGAGCTGGCTTTGAGTGTTTTGTTAAGTGACTGGGATGGTCCAGATGGACCAGCTGGTCTCTTGTTGTCCTTAAACTTTATGGTTTTGATTTCAATTTACATTAACTTCTATAGAATTTAAACATTGGTGTTGTTTTATTTTTCACTCAGATTTAGCACCCACTCTTTCATGATCTTGTAATTTTGTCTAAGAAGATGCCAAAGAAGTGTAGGAAAACACTGGTTCAAGGTATTGTGTAAAATTCCAGTTGTAACAAACACTTATTCTCTGAGAGTTACTCTGACATGACTGTGGGATGCAGACAATCATTACACATTCAAATTACATCTTAAAAACTCATCAATTAAGAACATAAGAAACAATTCTTTGATTGTGTTCTTTCCTTGACCTGGTAATTTTTGTTGTTACCAAAGAAAGTACTGGTCTCACTGATATTACCTGGAATGTGATCACATGGAAAGATGCTACTAAGCTTTAAGTAGGTTTTCATTTTACTAACCAGGACTGTATGCAGTATTTTACTGTTATCTCTAAAGCTATATCAACTTGCAGATGTTTTAAGCTTCTAATTTCCACTTTCCACATTACAATGATGTCTAACAGAAGGCTATGTGATGATTCAGTAATCCCTGTTGAAAATCTTTATAAAAACAAGTCTTAATGTTTGAAAACACACACCATATCATTGATCATTTGGATCAAGTAAGGTGTTTTAGCAAGTAAAACAAAACATATATATAAACATGATAAGCTTTCTCTTTAACCCAATTCTAAAACAAGGAATGTTAAAATCAATGTTATTTTTCTACAAAATAGGTCAGTACTGCATCTGTTTTTGTGATCATCACCAGTACTCTGTTCAGTAACTGTTTTATGTGATCATCACCAGAACTCTGTTCAGTAACTGTTTTATGTGATCATCACCAGTATTCCGTTCAGTAACTGTTTATGTGATCATCACCAGTATTCCATTCAGTAACTGTTTATGTGATCATCACCAGAACTCTGTTCAGTAACTGTTTTCTGCATCTGTTTTTGTGATCATCATGTCATATAATTAAAAGCGATTAATGAGGGATTAATTCTTTACTTTTTTCTAAGGCAGTGAAGTTTTTTTTTCAAAAGATAATTTTTTTGCTTACAAACTACAGCGAGTAATTAATTAAGTATAAAATATACAACTTGTTCAATGACTCTGTTCAGTAACTGTTTTTAACTGTTTTATGGGATCATCACCAGTATTTTATGGGATCATCACCAGTACTCTGTTCAGTAACTGTTTTATGGGATCATCACCAGTACTCTGTTCAGTAACTGTTTATGGGATCATCACCAGTACTCTGTTCAGCACCTACTGCCAGTTAATAGCACCTACTGCCAGTTAAATTTTATTAGCTTTGAATGGCCTTTATTTACCAAACAACCACAAGATGACTCTTCTAAAAATCCCTAACGGACTAAATAAAGAATGCAGTGATAGGCCTAATCCTAACGTCTTATAACAAGTATAACTAATTATATTAAACATTATTTTATTACAAGTAGGAAATCAATATTGAAGACAGTTTTCTCTTTCTATATTACAAGTACGTATACAAGTATAGGTGTGAGGAGGGGTCACCTTATCTTAATAGCACCTACTGCCAGTTAATAGATGTTTCTGGTTTCCATTTTCAAATATTTTCACTAAACTTTGTTTGTGGTTGCTGATAACTTTCACTCATGCATGATGATGTTAAGGTCTCGTTTTTGTAATTATTATTATTATTACTATGTCGATGTGGATACATTATATCAGGATTGGGGTAGAGTTTCAGATGATATATTAGAGACTTCAGAAACTTAATGACATCACTGGTTTTGATACTCGCTTCAGTGGGTTGTAGAACTGATATTTGGAAGAAAAGAAATGTAAATAAACCAAAGGAGATAATGGTAGGTTATAAGAAATTAATTTCAGATTAACACTATGACAAGTAATAACAAAGAATACAATTCAGCTTTTAGTTGTTGTTTTTTTAAATAAAAAGGGGCACTTTACCCTTTGATTCTGCCTATTTCATAACACTTTGGGGAGCAGCTTCCCTCCAGGGACAGCTTTAAAATTATATACTGTACCTAAAATTCCATGTTATCTTTTTTTACATTAACCCTAATCTCTTCTTTGAGAGTCAGTAGAAAATTTTCATGTTCCATAATTCGTTAATATACTATATATACACTCACATACATCTTAAACTATAATCCAAAAATGTGTAAAGACAAAACATGCCAGAAAATAAATGTCAAAACAACTTATTTATTCTTCATGAGTGGTGAATGGTTGTTTTTAACTTTTTTCAGTTTTTGTTTTTTCTGTATAGATATAGTATATTAACGAATTATGGAACATGAAAATTTTCTACTGACTCTCAAAGAAGAGATTAGGGTTAATGTAAAAAATCTTCTATACATATTGTAGATTTAGTTAATCGTAATGGTATTTACATTACTCTAAAGACAACTTGGGTGTAGCTGATATACACGATCATGGCATTTATACTGTTGAATAACCACATATCAGTTCATTAAATGAAACTCCACTGAGAAAAGGCTTAACAAACCAATGAAAAAAAAAGTAATATTTTATTTTGCACACAGCATACTCACTGAAATCAGATATAACAGGATAAACTACTTAATAGGTCAAGGTCAAAGGTTTTCACACCACTATCACCAGTAGGACTGGAATAGAAAAGTCAGAACAAGACTATATATTGATAATTTCACTATGTTGTTAGAGATGTTTTTTTTACACCTTATTAAGGTTATCATATTCTACGTACTGTTACATTTGTGCTGCCATACGTCTAACTTCTTCAAATGTACAATTAACAAAGCAGTAGACTGTGAAGCATATATATATATATAGTTCTCAAACTGCATAAAAAAGCATTTAATCATTTTACCTGAACTCTTCCAGTACAATCTGGATACATTTCATTTCTAAGGCACATTATTTTTTTCACTGAAAGAAAACTTAAATGATAAAAAATATTAGATATCAAGTTGTACTTCAAAATAATTAATTTAAATATTATAAAAAAATGCATGTATATATATTTTAAGAGATCCATACTAAACAAGAAGAGAAACAGTAAAGAGAAAACAAAATGCTTGAATTACTCAACAGTTTGGTCCCATGCACTTCATTCGTGTGCCAGTGTTTATTATTACACTCTTTAATGTGCTTCATTAAATGTTTGAATTTTCCCTTTGTGCTACATGAAGACATGCCCCTAGAGACAGCCGGAAAATTTAATGGACCACTAAAAACGGCTTTAATCACAAGTTAATTGTTTCTGTTGCAATGCCCACAGATACGACAAACGTTGTGCTTGAATTAAAAGTTAATGGTTCTCAAGATCTATAGTAATTAGCTAAAATTTTCCAAGCAGTCAGGGCCATGAAGCCATCCGGCGGGTTCTCTCCATTACGAGCTAACGTTCGCATCTTGGTTCCGGATATGAATTCGAAGTCGTCTTTTCTTTCTGGCTCAAAGAAATCCATTTTATTCTTTATTTTGTCATATGCTGCCACTCGGAATGGTATAATTTCCAGCTGAGTAAGACCAGGAGCCATTGTAAGCACCTGTCGTAGAAGTAACAGAGTTGTGTTAGAGGTAAAGTACAAAATTAAAATGAACAATAAAACTTTTGAAATACTGAGTTAGATATCTAACCTCACGAAACTTCAACCTATATTGTTGATAACTCTGCAGTGTACTTAAGCTATACACATGATAAACTGAACTTATACCTAGAACACATCAGTTGGTAACTTTGTTGTTAAATCTATATCTATATAACAATCATTATTTACACAGTATATATATCTGATGTACTGTTGTCAAGGGTACCACATTACATACATTAGGATATGACAGATACTATTTTACGAACTGTACTTTCCTTTAACTCAATTCATGCTTATGGGTTTACATAATTTAAAATGTCATAAATTTCTTAAATATTTACTTGAGATTATTTTATTGTAAATAATACTCTTGTAACATTCACACTTTTGGTCATACAGCCTGGTTAATTTCAAAGTAAGACACATATTTGGTCATACAGCCTGGTTAATTTCAAAGTAAGACACACTCTTGGTCATACAGCCTGGTTAATTTCAAAGTAAGACACACTTTTGGTCATACAGCCTGGTTAATTTCAAAGTAAGACACACTCTTGGTCATACAGCCTGGTTAATTTCAAAGTAAGACACACTTTTGGTCATACAGCCTGGTTAATTTCAAAGTAAGACACACTCTTGGTCATACAGCCTGGTTAATTTCAAAGTAAGACACACTTTTGGTCATACAGCCTGGTTAATTTCAAAGTAAGACACACTTTTGGTCATACAGCCTGGTTAATTTCAAAGTAAGAGACACTTTTGGTCATACAGCCTGGTTAATTTCAAAGTAAGAGACTAAAAAACAATTAAAGTTAACCTGCGAGTTATTGAAAGTCCTAAAATTTTCACTTTGTTTTTCGGATGCCAAACATACCACTAACAACAAGGATATCAAATCTATGAAACAATGCATTTTAATTGTCAGAAGTAAGAACAGTATACTTAATTAGATATACCCATTTTTAGTTTTCATCTACATAATATTAAGCACTCATCTTTCCAGTGATAAAATGTAGACAGACCGAAACCGTCAGTCAGTTCACTTTTTAAACATTTATTCAATATTTCCATTAATGTAAATCATATTTACTTAATCATTTCTTACCTTACTACCATGAGTAGGGTCATACAAATCTTTCTTTGTGTTTGGGTGAGGCATTCCTGCCGGGTCTCGTCCTACAATATAAAAGTTAGCTCCCGTAGCCATACGTGCTTTAGCATGCCACTGAACCTAAACACAGAGAAAAATAAGTGTGAGACTGTCTACCTAAATGGTATTACTTGTATAAATACAGGATACACCGTGCTCGACCACTGTTCGTTGGTACATCAACACCCTTCTGAGTACGACCTAAAAATCAAAATATCAATTCTAACATTATGAAAGTGTTTCAAAAACCAGAGAAAAAAAATCTTTACTTGTGAGGAAAACCACATTCAAACAAATCTTATAAGTTTTTACCAGCTTAAAGAAAGGCCTGAAGTTTATAATGACCATATCAGAATTATAGAGGCTGAAGTCTTGTTCCGATAAACACCGTCACAAGTTAAATAAATCATTCAAAAGTCTAGAAAGAAAAGCAACAGTATTTTGAGCAGTTTAAAATGATATAGTCGAATAGAGATGAAAGTAGCATTGCCACAAAGTAAAAAAACAAAAACATTTTGATGTGATTGAGAAGGGTTAGAGCAGCACAGTGCTGAGAATTAGGTAGGGGCCAAAAATTACAGCAACCTAATGTGGTTAATTTAATTAAATGCACATATGTTGTAACCTCTCATTTCATACATATTACTATTCATTTTCATGTTAGCAACACAACATTAAAAGGTAAAAAAATGGTATAATGTTTTAAATGAGAAAGGCTTAACATGCTAAATTCTTTAGCATAGTAGTTTTGTGCCTAAGTTCTCCAAATTTTTTCTTTATGAAATTCTTAATAGAAAAATAAGAGAAGCCTTGAAATTTGTAGCCTAACTTCATGTTTTCTGTTTCCTAAAGTTAACTACGAACATCATGTGCAGGTTTATGTTACTAACACCTGTGTAACTAACATAGCATCTACTGACATTGTTTGTTCTTGTCTTCTGTGGTAAACTATCAAACATTTTCTTGTATTAGATCAAACTGTCACGAAGAACACCAAACTGCTTGAAGTTAAGATGATGTTATTTTTCCATATATTATCAAAAACTGATTTCTTGTAGATGATTCAAGCTATTTATCTAACCCTGATGTTTTTTTTATTCTGAAGAAAATGACTTACACACCTCGGTTGGACCTGCATACATCATTGGAGAAGGAAATATTGCAAGTACTGTAGTCTTCGGATCTAGTACATTTTCCTGTAAAACAGCCTTGTGTTGTTCTATTCTCACATGTAAAGGAACATCATCGTCTTTAATCCACCCTCCTAAGGAACACAGACATACAGACATTGATTTTACTCAAACCAAAGGTATTCAAATTAATATTAAAATAAATCACCTGCTAATATTTGAAATCACAGAAAATTAGGTACCAATAAAATATTATTTTTATAAAATATTTACTTTAATGTGTTAATAATCGAGGAACAACCACAGAATGTTCACATAAAAATACAGGGCTTTTAGTTTCTCATGATAACATTGATAACTAGCTTTAACCAATTTTTTTATACTTATTCAAAAAAACATTCAGGAATAGCCTGATTCCATCGTAACACAGTTTTTACTCCCTAATAAATGGTGTCTGCCTAAAACATCACACAAAATAAACAAGAAAAAACTTTCATTTACACGTGTTAATTTATTCTTTATCATCATTTCTTCAAGGGTTTTCTTCTCATGTCTTGTAGAACAACACTCATTCAATGAAACCCAATTAAATTTCTCCTCTGACTGTTTATCTTGGAGAACCAGGATTCACTTGGGAAATAAAGTGTTATTTAACACACTCTTTTTATAGCCAGTGTTATGAAATAAGATAAATATTATGAATTAAGCATCTATTTATAATCAAAACTATTTTTAATTCATAAAAAAAACAAGGTTAAAGGTCAAAGAATAATGGTTTTAAATTCGGCTAATAATAATCTGGTCACATTGACTTATTAAAGTGAAAATGAAATATTCATCTAGCGTACAGAATCATTAGAAAAACAATGATGATTTGTAATTAAAATCATATTTCAGTCATCATTTGGAACTACAGTGGTTTTCTGTCTCTATAATTTGAACAAAAATAGGACTAGCTCTCAAATAGTTGTCTCATGTTGACTTGCTAACTGTTTTGTTGTTGTTGTTAAGAATTCTTAAATGAATCTTGTGTCATTGGTGATCATCACCCCATACCTAATGGATGAAGCAACAGAACTGGTTTCTTGTAACCCCTCTCCAGCAATTTGCATTTGGTATCTTGCATCAACAGAGCATGCCCGTTATGAACCGGGTTACGTAGCTGGAATGCAAACACGGCATCTGCCTGGAGGAAAATAAAAGGACAAACAAAAATTAGTAGAAACCTTCTTGTTCTCTTTTGTGAACGATGAAATAATATGGCTTATACTTTCATACAGTTCTGTTTTCAAACATTAAATTTAAACTTTAGGAGAGTTAAAATTTCTTTGGAGTCAACAATTCATACATTTGCCTAATCTGTAACTATTGGTTAATATGAAAACAAAATTTGCAGTTTCATGCTGTTTTAGAGTAAAAACTTCAGAAAATACATGATAACCAGAATTCCATTTCATGAAGAAACTAAGCCTAACATACCTTACGTGTAACTCGTATTAAATTTCGTTTATCCAAAGTTTTCTCATTATAAAATACTATTCAAAAAATTTACATGACTTTCAGTTGTTTTACCACATACATGACTACTTTACAAATAATCATAAACCACCAGCTTCTTGGAAATCAAAGTGGGTAGAAATGGATAACTTTATTAAAGTGTTAGATGATAAAGTTGGTTATGTTCCTTATGAAAGGAATGGATAACTTTATTAAACTGTTAGATGATAAAGTTGGTTATGTTCCTTATGAAAGGAATGGATAACTTTATTAAACTGTTAGATGATAAAGTTGGTTATGTTCCTTATGAAAGGAATGGATAACTTTATCAAACTGTTAGATGATAAAGTTGGTTATGTTCCTTATGAATGGAATGGATAACTTTATCAAACTGTTAGATGATAAAGTTGGTTATGTTCCTTATGAAAGGAATGGATAACTTTATCAAACTGTT
>NW_013676375.1:0-1433 GCF_000517525.1 Limulus polyphemus
TCTTCATTACCCGTTTAAGCCGTCTCCAGCCATTATTAATCTCAAAGTGGGTTCCTCGTCATCGAATTATCGAGAACAATATTTTTAACGGTTTAACTAAACAAATTAGATGCTTATCTTTTGGATATAATATAAAAAACAATATAATATTATTTAATTACATAAGATTTTGATATAATAATGCTTGGTAATGATGTAATTAAGTTAATGATATATATTATATGATAATACTAGTATAGTGTACATTTTCATTATGTTTCTTTGATGTGTTTACGTTTAATAAAAGTTATATTAATTAGAAGCCGATTTCTCTATTAATTAATGTAGTAATTCAATACTTAACGTTATTTACATAAAGCATAAACTGGACTGTGTTTTCGTTTTTTCACTTGAACAGGTGACTTTTAAAAGCGAAAGTTCGGGCTCATGAAGAAGGCTTACGAACTCAGCGTCTTGTGCAACTGCGAGATTGCGCTAATCATTTTTAACACCACCAACAAACTGTTTCAGTACGCAAGCACAGACATGGATAAGATACTGTTGAAGTACACTGAATACAACGAACCTCATGAAAGCAGAACCAACAGTGACATTATGGAAGTACGTCTTCAGCTAAGACAGTTTTATTTTTCTAACACGGTGCATGTTTTTTTTGGAATGGGTTACCTTCACATGTGGTATATGCAGTTTATTTAAGTGAGTTCATTGGAAGGCTTCATAAATATTTGAATAATAAAGAATGGCTTTGGAAGTTTTATTTTTATTTTAGAGTTTAATATAGTGGATGAGACGGCTTAGATAGACCAACAGGTCCTTTGTCGCTTTTGAATTATATATATATATATATACATACATAGTACTGGAGTTCTTAAAGTAGATGTCTGTTGTGATACAAGAAAAATATTTTGTTTTAAGAAAGTTTTTATTATCCAGGTGAGAACACGTTTTTATGTGAAATATGAACTCATTTATTCAGGTGTGAATATGTTTTTATGTGAAATGTGAACTTATTTATTCAGGTGTAAACACGTTTTTATGTGAAATGTGAACTTATTTATTCAGTTGCAAACACGTTTTTATGTGAAATGTGAACTTATTTATTCAGGTGTGAACGCGTTTTTATGTGAAATGTGAACTTATTTATTCAGTTGTAAACACGTTTTTATGTGAAATGTGAACTTATTTATTCAGTTGTAAACACGTTTTTATGTGCAATGTGAACTTATTTATTCAAATGTGAACACGTTTTTATGTGAAATGTGAACTTATTTATTAAGGGTGTGAACACGTTTTTATGTGAAATGTGAACTTATTTATTCAGGAGTAAACACGTTTTTATGTGAAATACGAACTTATTTATTCAGGTGTGAACACGTTTTTATGTGAAATGTGAACTCATTTATTCAGGTGTGAACTACGTTTTTATGTGAATG
>NW_013676375.1:1740-6932 GCF_000517525.1 Limulus polyphemus
TGGAGTAAACACGTTTTTATGTGAAATACGAACTTATTTATTCAGGTGTGAACACGTTTTTATGTGAAATGTGAACTTATTTATTCAGTTGTAAACACGTTTTTATGTGAAATACGAACTTATTTATTCAGGTGTGAACACGTTTTTATGTGAAATGTGAACTTATTTATTCAGTTGTAAACACGTTTTTATGTGAAATGTGAACTTATTTATTAAGGTGTGAACACGTTTTTATGTGAAATGTGAACTTATTTATTTAGATGTAAACACGTTTTTATGTGAAATATGAACTTATTTATTCAGATGAGAACATGTTTTTACGTGAAATGTGAACTTATTTATTAAGGTGTGAACACGTTTTTATGTGAAATGTGAACTTATTTATTAAGGTGTAAACACGTTTTTATATGAAATGTGAACTAATTTATTAAGGTGTGAACACGTTTTTATGTGAAACATGAACGTATTGTTTGTTCTAATACGAGCATGTTTTCACTCTTTACCCCTAGGCGATATTTAAGAAAGAACACAAGAGCACAATGAATGAATGCAGCAGTCCTGATAATGACGTTGATGACTTCTTCCTTCCTTCACAAAGGGAAGAGACGTATCCTCGCAGTATACACCAAAATGAAACTAGAGTAAGATAACTTTTATCTGGTTCCTTAAGATAAACCTGGCTCAGACAATTTATTTAAAAGGACTAATTACAAGTCTATGTTTTATTATTATTTACTGATACGTGCATTTTTTTATTAATTTAAAACTGGTAAATTAATGGAGTTTTTGTTTATTGAAACTAGGGAGTGTGTCCAAAGTACACCTAGGCAAAATCTTAGTTCATTAGGTTTAACATATCTAACAATACTTGTTTGTTGTTTGAAGCTTAAGAGTGTGTGCAAAGTACAACTAGTCATAAACTTACCATGTTAGGCTTAACGTATGTAGCAATAATTATTTTTTGCTTTAAGCTAATGAGCGTGTCCAAAGTATAATTAACCAGAAACTTATCTCGTTAGGCTTAACGTATTCAGTAATACGTGTTTGTTGCCTTAAGTTTTAAAGTGCATCCAAAGTACAACTAGGCAGGAAACTTAGCTCGTTAGACTTACTTAACTTATGCAGTAATACTTCATTTGTGTTTAATAATTTTGATTTTGTCATTTATAATTTTGGTAATATTTTAGTTATTTTCTTTTTACATTATCGTGGAATCCGACACATTGTCAGTACTAAAAACTCTCTAGGCAGTTGCTGTTCGTATGCAACATTATTATAGTTCAGAAATCACTTTATGCTGATGACAAAAGTGCTGCAATTATTAACATTTTAAGGTAGAATTAATTATACAATTAATAATAATTTTTATTCTTAGCAGCAACAAATGAATGTGAACCATTTGGTTGGACTCCAGTCTCTTACAGTACCAATTAATCAATCGGTATACGACACAAACAGTGCTGGCCAAGTCATGCAGCTATCACCACAGGTGTCGCCACCCGTACCTCTTAGCCGCCATCTTAGTCCTACAGGTAGGTTCATCTAAGTTGTAGACTTTCTGATTTTCAACACTATTAGTGAGATAAAAATTACAAATATAAATAGTTTAACTCGAAACTTCGATTAGCAGGATTCTCATGTCTGACAAAATAACCAGCTCAGAAATCAGAGGTGGTGAGATTTCGGTCAGCTGACGTGACGCAGTAATATCTTTATAACGTTCATGAAATACTAAAGCACAATAAAAACGATCTATATTTTCTTCGAATTCCTTCCATATCACTAAAAAGTACGACTCAGGAAATCGACTATTTTTATTAATAGTAAAACAACAACTTAGAAATGTCTGTATGTATTGCAGGAAACATGTCAGAAGTTCCTCCGATAAATCCTCAAGGTTATCATCATCATTCGCAAGAAAACAACGCGACCTTGGGAAACAGATCATCTAGTGGGCTAGCCATAAAACAACAAGGATCTCTCAGTAGGCAACATCTTTCCCATTCTCAGAATGAATATAGGCCCAATGGTCAGTTAGTGGTATCTCATGCCAACAGCAGAGCAAATAACACAATGGTAAGCGAACACACTCACATTTTGGCTTCATTAGTACAACATAATAAGATAGAATGAAATGTTCCCTAGATTTTATAAACCGTCGTGAAAATCAATTTGCATGTTTATGTCTTAGTAGTTTCAAACAATATCCCAAATAAAAATGTTTCGTGGCTGACTGAATATTTCAAACAATGTTCTATATAAAAACGTTTTGTGGCTGACCATTCATTTCAAACAATGCTCTTAATAAAAAGTTTTTGTAACTGACTAATTAATTCAAACAGTGTTCTATATAAAACATTTTGTGGCTGACTGATTAATTCAAACAATGCTCTATATAAAAACGTTTTGTAACTGACTGATTAATTCAAACAGTGTTCTATATAAAACCTTTTGTGACAGACTGATTAATTCAAACAACGTTCTATTTAAAACGTTTTGTAACTGACTGATTAATTCAAACAATAATTTATATAAAAAGAGTTTTGGGGTTTATTAGCACAAAGCTACACAATGGGTTATTTGTGCTTTGCTCACCATGGATATCAAAATCCTAGTTTTAGCGTCATAAGCCTTTAGACTTTCTGCTGAGCCAATGGGGTAGGTCACGTTTTCTGACTAATATCATCGTCTAGTTCATGGGTCAACTTGAGCAGACTTGGTGTGACCTGATTTTTTTTTAACATAATAAGAATGAAATGATTTTTCTACCTTAATGTTATTTATTACATTTTACTTCTGTCTCAGTTGAAAGTATTTGTTTTAACTCAAGTTTTTCATCGGGTTTTTGTGTTGCTCACGCATGATAAACAATAATGAGATTAGTTTGTTTTTAAATATATTCTTAGGGAAAATAAGGTCTGAAAAATTCACAAAGTTTTATCTTTTTTCGAGACTTGTATTATCACAAAAATATGGATACTTTTAATACAACTTTGTCACACTTCCTTACCCTAATCACGTATTAAATACTAATTTAATTTACGTATTGAATTACTGGCTTAATTATTACTGATGAATTGAGTACCTAATATTTTAATGATTACTAACTATTTAGATGCGATTGTAAGCTTAGAGTAGCTGCTAAAACTGGTTCATTTAACCGTCTGAAACACTAAATTCACTCTGTTAAAGCTGGTTCATTCAATCGATTGAAAACAAGTTCGTTGTCTATTATTTAATAATTATAAGCTTTAAAAGTAACAGATTCTAATGCGTTTTCTTGAATCATTTAAAATCCTAAAGCTTGCGAAACATACTCATTAACAAATGTATTTTCGGTTCATAAACGATATTACGTCACGTGACCGATGTAGCTAAAGGTAGAGTATAATACACGAGAGTGGATACACTGTATGTTACGTATGTAACTAGAATTCCCCTGGTAGTAATATTTGGTTGGCAGGAACAGCGTGATGTGAATATTTTGATACTTTGTAGATTAGGGAACATTTTCTACAGCCATTAACTCTATTAAAGTATATTAATATTTACCTCTTAACTTTTTTGACGTCAGAAGACCCATATGGACGTCTCATATCCGATTTTACTCCACCAAATCCCTATTTTGGGATATCTTAAATATCATCTATTTTGGTTTTGCTTCATTTATTATATTAGGGAATGTTTAAAAAATTGCGGATTATTCATTCCTTTTCGGTTTTCTTATTTTATTTAATGAGTAGATCCCTGAACATTTACAGTAAAATAATCTAATAAAAAACGAATTTAGCTGAGCATTTTATATAAGAAAGCACGGTAGCTACAAAGGAATTATAACCATTGAACAACTTTTCAGTTGCACAGGGATCGAACCCAGAATCTCAGCTGTGAAAAGTTAATTTGCTATAATGTATATTTACAAATTACTTCCGTAATATGGAACTCCAAGTTCCCTGTTTTCACACTTCACAAATAATTCCACCTAGCAGCTCAGCTGTAAGTATGAGGGCTCATACTGCTAAAACTTTGGGCGCACAACACAGATAGCCCATTGTGCTTACCAACAAACATCAACTTACAGTTTAAATGACAAAGAATGACCTAGTGGCTAGAGTGCCGAGTTGTTAACTCAAGAGTTAATGGTCCTGTTGCTCCATTATTCGATTAAGGTAGAGTTGGCGGTGGGTGCTATTAACTTACTGCCTTCCTTCTCTCCTTACAGTTCAAAATTAGGGACTCTAGTCTGATAGCCCCGTTTGTTTCTTTTCAATCGCGAATTTCCAAAACAACAAACCAACACTAAAGTCTATTTTAATTTTTTGACAGATTTTCCAAGACGAACTTAGTCTTCTTTCTAAAAAAAAACAAAAAACCTTACTCATTTTTATCAGTACTTTTACTTTTTATGTCTACCTAATTTAAATATAGATTACTTTTATTTTAGTCGCCCAACATGATTCATTCCCCAGTGATGACATCGCCACATATGCGAAGTATTAGCAATTATTCTCAGTCCAATGGAGTTTCCTCTTCTTTCCAAACAGGTGTGTAGTGCAATTCTATAATTTCTTGAGTGTTTGACCACACAATTAGTGGTTTATGTCCTTAAAGTTACTGTTAAGTCAGGTGTATAAATATACAGTATTGCTTCCCCATCAAATTTATGGTTACTTTATAATAAACAATTGCAGCTACTACGTGATAAGATTTGAAATAAAAGGAAATCCTTGTGCAAATGTAAAACAAATTACGTGGTCAACGTTTTCTCCAAACGACCTTCATCAATGAGCAATACCTTCATGTTTAGACCAAAAAATAAAGTGTACTGTGTCTATTAGAAACTTGGAGTAGACTGTATGTACTAGCAGTTCAGAGTATACTGTATATACTAAAGTTCAGAGTATACTGTATATACTAAAGTTCAGAGTATACTGTATATACTAAAGTTCAGAGTATACTGTATGTACTAAAGTTCAGAGTATACTGTATATACTAGCAGTTCAGAGTATACTGTATGTACTAAAGTTCAGAGTATACTGTATATACTAAAGTTCAGAGTATACTGTATATACTAAAGTTCAGAGTAGACTGTATATACTAAAGTTCAGAGTATACTGTATGTACTAAAGTACAGAGTATACTGTATATACTAAAGTTCAGAGTATACTGTATGTACTAAAGTACAGAGTATA
>NW_013676375.1:7837-12586 GCF_000517525.1 Limulus polyphemus
TAATGAACAAGGTGTTCCATCTAGTATGGTATATCTTGGTTGACTGATAATGAACAAGATGTTCCACCTAGCAGAATATATCTTGGTTGACTGATAATGAACAAGGTGTTCCATCTAGTATGGTCAGTCAACCAAGATATATAATGAACAAGATGTTCCATCTAGGAGGATCAGTCAACCAAGATATAATGATTCAAACTTTCATGTTGGGACTGACATGATTCAAACTTTCATGTTGGAACTGACATGATTCAAACTTTCATGTTGGGACTGACATGATTAAAACTTTCTCAAGTTAATAATTATTCTCGTTGAGATGAATTTGTAATTTTGATGAAGAAAACGAAGTTACTTATGGTAAATAAGTCTAACGGAAATGTAATTAACACTTAATTATCACTTAACAAAGTCACAAAGTTGTGAATTAAGTCACAAATGATGTTTGAAACATTTTAATTTTCATTCAGTGTGGAACGAACCATGAAATTAAATGAAAACGAAACAAGGAGTAAGGTCGTGTTTGTAACATTTTAATCTACATTCAGTGTGGAACGAACCATGAAATTAAAGGAAAACGAAACAAGGAGTAAGGTCGTGTCTGTAACATTTTAATCTACATTCAGTGTGGAACGAACCATGAAATTAAATGAAAACGAAACAAGGAGTAAGGTCATGTTTGTAACATTTTAATCTACATTCAGTGTAGAACGAACCATGAAATTAAAGGAAAACGAAACAAGGAGTAAGGTCATGTCTGTAACATTTTAATCTACATTCAATGTGGAACGAACCATGAAATTAAATGAAAACGAAACAAGGAGTAAGGTCATGTTTGTAACATTTTAATCTACATTCAGTGTAGAACGAACCATGAAATTAAATGAAAACGAAACAAGGAGTAAGGTCATGTCTGTAACATTTTAATCTACATTCAGTGTGGAACGAACCATGAAATTAAAGGAAAACGAAACAAGGAGTAAGGTCATGTTTGTAACATTTTAATCTACATTCAGTGTGGAACGAACCATGAAATTAAAGGAAAACGAAACAAGGAGTAAGGTCATGTTTGTAACATTTTGTTCTGAAGCGCGGTTTTGAATTCTTAAGTACTCGCAAAGTTGAGGAGATTTTTTTTACTCATCAGTAAACCAATATCCTCCAAAATGGAATGTCTTGCTGTTTATGATTAGTAAACCAAGCTATACCCTCCTAGATGGAACATCTTGTTCATTAATGTTGGGAACTGACCGACATGATTCAAACTTTCTGATTCAAACTTTCATGTTGGGACTTTTATTCTGTTCATGAAGAAGATACGTCTACACTGTTGTAAGAACGAAGTGTTTCTGTTATTCTGTTCATGAAGAAGGTACGCCTACACTGTTGTAAGAACGAAGAGTTTCTGTAATTTGTCCACAAAGAAGATACGTCTACACTGTTATAAGAACGAAGTGTTTTTGTTATTCTGTTCATGAAGAAGATACGCCTACACTGTTGTAAGAACGAAGTGTTTCTTTCATTCTGTTCATGAAGAAGATACGTCTACACTGTTGTAAGAACGAAGTGTTTCTGCCATTCTGTTCATGAAGAACATACACCTACACTGTTGTAAGAACGAAGTGTTTCTGTCATTCTGTTCATGAAGAAGATACGATATTTCCTTCGTTATTTCTAGAGGGAAAATTATAGCTGTGTTTGGGTTCAATAATGTATATATTGCTTCTTCTGTACTATATTTAGAAGTTTAATTGGTACAGATGTGGGAGACCTGAGGTTATTATGTTGATTATAATGATGTTTCGTTCTCAATAGTTGATAAACCTTTCATTTAATTAGTTCATAACAACTATATTTGTCCAGATGATTTCCAGCTCAGTACCGAGTTGAACCTCTCGGGTTACCCTACATCAAGTCCGCTCACCAGCTGGTCGGCAGGTGATCAAAGACTGTTGTTGCCGGTAGCTATCACCAGGAGGTGAGTAAACCACCACCTGTGGTGGACGTGATCTATTTCATGCTAAAAATATTTTATAAAAAGTCATCCATGGAAAGTTCATGTATATAGTTATTCTATGGTGTCTTTAGAGTACATTGTTTGTGTACTGCATGGACATCAGTCACAATTCTCTTTCATCTGTTGTTGGTTTTAGTATTACTCAGTTTATACAAGATCAAGATAATTTTACTGAATTATAGTCTAATAATATTACTCAGTTGAAACAAGATCGTTTTACTGTATCGTAGCCTGATATTAATGTTATATAAGTAACTTATGCACATAGAAATATTATCATTTAAATACACCAGTTGACAATTTTAGGAAAAACTATTTTTATTAACAATTACGGTAGGGTAACACTTTTTATTAAAAATATTGAATTCGGTGATCCGTGTAAGATGCATATCCTAGCTGTTTTCTGTTATAGATCTTAGCCTAGTTTTCTTAAGTTTGCAATGCTTTGCTAAGTGTAACATGTTTTAAATGTTCCCCACAGTTCTCACCCGGTTGCCAACGGGTCACATCAGCTTTCCGCTACCCCACCACCTTCGTCTAACTCGCCGCATCAAGTGAGAATCAAAATGGAGCCTGTCTCTCCCTCTCGTGATATCTCTCACTTGAGACCTTCCTCAATACCAGAACACTTTCTACTGGGGGAACATCTGAGGGAGCATCTTCCAAGGTCATCTCCTGGCTGTAGAGAGCTCGAATTGAAACGGTCACGTCTTTCCGTAGACGTGTGGGCTACATAGTTCTTAAGAAAATACTCTAATGGCCAAACGCAAGAGGTACTGACCACTCTTGAGTCTGCAGCAATTTTCCATTGTTAGCGGTAACCTTGATGACCAAAATAAGCGGCTGTAATTAACGAAGAAGTTTGTTGTTGTTTTTTTGGTGGCGGTAATTCACTAGATAGTTGTTAAAACTAGCTAGTAAATCAACATTAATTTGAAGACGCTTGTTAGGTAATCATAAACAGGTCTGGTGTATTAGATACTAACTGTTTGAAAACAGTATTGTATCTTATGTAATGCTTGAAAAATACAGAAGACAAAATGTCCATAGTGATTCTACCGGTATGTGTTAATCAGTATCTTTAATGTCACAGTAGTGTCTGATTTACGAAACGAAAGAGAAAAAAAAGTGACAATTTTTTTTCGAAACTCTGAGAAAGTGGCGTCAAGGTCACTTGCACCGAATGAAGGTCAAAGTGTTTATGCTCTGAATCCAACTGCTTAGCCAGTGATGCTGACTGAAAGGAACGTCTGGAAAACCAAACGTTTTAACTAAGTTTGTTGATTTTTCTGTTAAACAGAAAATAATGTTGTGTATTAGTCGATTATAAAGTTAACCACGTGATTCATGTGTAAATTAAAAATGATTCTAGAGTGACTAATATATTTAAAAGTGTATGAAAGAAGAAAAATGCCTTATTGATTAACATCTCGTTATTTAGTTTCAGATGGCACTGTTGTGTAAAGATGGCACGTGAGTGTAAAGATGGCACGTATGTGTATTTATTCATATCACGTATGTTTATGCATGTTAGTATACAAAACATTGTACTGGGTTTCGATTCTCACTTTATTAAGACGTATTTCGGATCGTCTTTTATTTTTGTTAAAGAGTTATAGCACTTAACGGAAGGTCTCTGGGACGGTGACCTGTGATAAACATAATATTAACATTTGCTGATAACTGTTTGTGCAGTTGTTTGTTTAGTGCACGAGCTTGTAAGCCATACGAAAATAAAAACATAAAACAATTAGTTAGAAATATAAAGTAGTATATGCATGTTGGAACTGACCGTTCAGAGTATACTGTATATACTAAAGTTCAGAGTATACTGTATGTACTAGCAGTTCAGAGTATACTGTATGTACTAGCAGTTCAGAGTATACTGTATGTACTAAAGTACAGAGTATACTGTATGTACTAAAGTTCAGAGTATACTGTATGTACTAGCAGTTCAGAGTATACTGTATGTACTAAAGTACAGAGTATACTGTATGTACTAAAGTTCAGAGTATACTGTATGTACTAAAGTTCAGAGTATACTGTATATACTAAAGTTCAGAGTATACTGTATGTACTAGCAGCTCAGTGTATACTGTATGTACTAGCAGTTCAGAGTATACTGTACGTTTAGCTTTTCACTAAAACAGCAATAGTCTCTTTAAGAAAGAAACTTTGGCCATCAGTAAATAACGTTTAATATATATCTTCTTTGTGGGCAATTCCAAACCCACAAATATGAAAGTATTTTTAATTACTCTCAAGTAAATGTGACTCCATTATTGTACAAAGTATCAGATAAATAACTAATGACCCTTGCGAAAATTAATACTCCCGCCCATGGCTGTTCGGAAATAAGTAATAGGTTTTTCTACTATTCAGACCGTAAAAAAGAATCGTTAGTCAGCGCTATTATTAGATTAAATGTTTCTGTAATTTGTCCACGAAGAAGATACGTCTACACTGTTGTAAGAACGAAGTGTTTCTGTTATTCTGTTCATGAAGAAGGTACGCCTACACTGTTGTAACAACGAAATGTTTCTGTTATTCTGTTCATGAAGAAGGTACGCCTACACTGTTGTAAGAACGAAGAGTTTCTGTAATTTGTCCACAAAGGACATACGCCTACACTGTTGTAACAACGAAATGTTTCTGTTATTCTGTTCATGAAGAAGATACGCCTACACTGTTGTAAGAACGAAGTGTTTCTTTAGTACATACAGTATACTCTGAAC
>NW_013676375.1:13586-15482 GCF_000517525.1 Limulus polyphemus
CCTTGTTCATTATCAGTCAACAAAGATATACCATACTAGATAGAACATCTTGTTCATTATCAGTCAACCAAGATATATCCTACTAGATGGAACATCTTGTTCATTATCAGTCAACAAAGATATACCATACTAGATAGAACATCTTGTTCATTATCAGTCAACCAAGATATACCATACTAGATGGAACATCTTGTTCATTATCAGTCAACAAAGATATATCCTGCTAGGTGGAACATCTTGTTCATTATCAGCCAATCAAGATATATCCTCCAAAACAGAATATATTGTTGTTCATAATCAGTCAACCATGCTATAACCTCCAAGGTGGAATGCCTTGCTGTTCATGAGCGCATAAGATATTTAAACAAATCATTGTCAAGAACAAAGTATTTTGTGATCCGAGATGTTTCTAAAGACCCGAAATACTTAGTCAGGTTATTCTTCTTTCAAAACTTATTATGACCTATATCAACTTCTTGAATCTTGGATCATTCAGTCGACAGATCGAAATGCTAACTGTTAGGCCAATTCGAGTTCCATATTATCAATGTTTCTCATGGTGCGTGTGAATGTTACAATTAAAAGGTTTACAAAACAAACAAATAATAGATACGATGGTAATATATTTTAAGATAACTTTAATCGGACACAACGTTTCGGGCCTAAACCCTTCTGCAAGTGACTTATCGAACACTCGATTCTCGAGTAAATTTGATTAATTTTGACAAAATACTGGGATTTGATATCAGAAGGGATTGCTTTTTAAACATTAACATGTTTAAATTAATATCTGTATATAAACATAAAATATGTTATGAAGCTGGGAGACATGATGAAGCAACAAAAAAGTAACATGACAAACTGCCAAATTATAAACATTACTTTTGCTATAACGATGCATGATTCCTTCTGACGTGTGAGATGTATACTAATAAGACGTTTGTTTGTTTTTCTAAGTCTATTCGGTGTTTATTTAATTACATCAACACTATTATTTGAGTGAAAAGCTTTGTGTATTCATTAAGACCTATAAATCATGGTTACATGAAAACCACTTCATCACAATCTCGTGAAGGAAATGTTAATGTGATAAATACTGAGAAAAATTAAAGCCGAAAATTATTATTCTATCTATAGTGCCGCCATCTTTTGACGAAGTGTAATAAATTATTTCTATCGGTTAATGAAATAAGATCATGTGGCAAATTTTGAATTTCACGCAAAGCTACACGAGGACTATCTGCGCTAGCCGTCCTTAATTCAGCAGTGTAAGACTAGAGGGAAGGCAGCTAGTCATCACCACCCACTCCCAATTCTTGGGCTACTCTTTTACCAACGAATAGTGGGATTGACCGTCACATTATAACGCCCCCACGGCTGAAAGAGCGAGCATGTTTGGTGGGACGGGGATTCGAACCCGCGACCCTCCGATTGCGAGTCGAGTGCCCTAACCACCTGGCCATGCCGGGCCTATTGGCTCAGACATTGAATGGCTCAACTACGTCATTATTATTCCGACTTATTTGATAGAAAAGAACAAAACAATATTTTCTTCTGTGGCCTAGATCCAAGATATGGCTCAAGGATTTTCATACTCAGGCGTCTTCAGTCACGTGCAAATAATGCATGAAAATAGTTTATATTAGGTCGTCAAGAAATTAATGTCGCGTTTTGGAACACTTTCATTAACCACATCCCCCCCAAAAAACACACATCACGTATAATAATTAAACGAATCGCTTAAACGTCACCTAATGTGTAAAGTTTAGTATACTCTAATCCCTTATAGTGATGGCACACGACGAGACACACATTCGGCATGTAATGATATTTGAATACAAGAAGGGAAACAACGCCTCTGTAGTCACAAAGAATATCAAAGAAGTTTATGAAAAT
>NW_013676375.1:15967-18287 GCF_000517525.1 Limulus polyphemus
GACTATTTTATTTAATAACTATTTTGTTTTGATATATATGTTGTTCAGGTTTTTTCATCTAACAAAAGCGACATTAATTTGTTGACGACCTCGTACTTCATAACAGCTTTTACTGCTTGTCACAAAGAACCTGTATAATAGGCTAACTGTACTATGTCCGGTGCTGGTATTGAATCCCTACTTTTAGAGTTAAAAGCATTTAAGACCCAGGGAAAGGGCCATTTTTAGTTTGTAAAATAATATGTTATAGTTTCTTAGAACACAAAACATGGAATGAAACGTGTAACTCTTGAGATCAATTCTGGAACACCTAGAAACAAGTCTCACATATTTAGTATAAAACTAGAATAACAGAGAATGAAACATGTAACTATTGAGATCAAGTCTGGAACACCTAGAAACAAGTCTCATATATTTGGTATAAAACTAGAATAACAGAGAATGAAACGTGTAACTCTTGAGATCAATTCTGGAACACCTAGAAACAAGTCTCATATATTTGGTATAAAACTAGAATAACAGAAAATGAAACGTGTAACTCTTGAGGTCAAGTCTGGAACACCTAGAAACAAGTCTCATATATTTGGTATAAAACTAGAATAACAGAGAATGAAACATGTAACTATTGAGGTCAAGTCTGCAACACCTAGAAACAAGTCTCATATATTTGGTATAAAACTAGAATAATAGAGAATGAAACGTGTAACTCTTGAGATCATGTCAGCAACAACTAGAAACAAGTCTCATATATTTGGTATAAAATTAGAATAACAGAGAATGAAACGTGTAACTATTGAGATCAAGTCTGGAACACCTAGAAAAAAGTCTCATATATTTGGTATAAAACTAGAATAACAGAGAATGAAACGTGTAACTCTTGAGATCAAGTCTGGAACACCTAGAAACAAGTCTCATATATTTGGTATAAAACTAGAATAACAGAGAATGAAACGTGTAACTATTGAGATCAAGTCTGGAACACCTAGAAAAAAGTATTGTATATTTGGTATAAAACCGAAAACATGGAATTTAACCTTAAAAATCTTAGAATGAAACCAAACAACAAATTGTACAACCAAGTCTTAGAAGTCAATAATTGGAATTAAGCTGAGAAAACTTGAAAAACGTGGAATGAACTAATCAAAAATTTAATTTCTGAGATTGAAGGAGGTGTCATCTTAAACATTGGTAAATAAAATTAAAGGTTGTTCTAGCGAGTTCACTCGGATAAAAACTTAGGATTAAACACATTTGATGTATTGTTAAAGTTTATTATTCTCACATAACCTGTGCTGTTAATTCATTTTGTGAAGTATAACATAAATAAGACCACGTTAAACTGTTGTTCACTTATAATTCTAGGAGGTTTTGTTTTCACTAAAATGTCTTTTAAAAATATTTATGATTCTGTCAAGTATTGTGTTAGAGATTAATAAAACCATGGAAAATATGTAGATGAAAAAAACGATTATCGTTGTGAAATTCTACGATATTCATAAGTAAATAATACAATTCAGTGTTGCGAATCCAATAATATTTTCGGAATACAGCCATTATAATTAGAGTTTTTGTCACTAGATGGCAGAAAAATGCTATTCAAATCGGAATATTAATTATTTTTGTTATTTAATTCCTTTATGTATCATCATTCGTTTTAATATTTAATGAAAAATACCGGTTTGGTAAATAGACTAGTCAGTAGTCAGGGATAGATAGTACAGATAGATACAAGAACTGGATAGTTCAATTAAACGATGAAAACCAAAATCGAAACATAAGCTGGTGCTTTTCAAAGCTCAGCTGTTACATCAGTAGTAAAAATCAGCTTTTCAGAAAACGAACAGGTGTAGCTATTTAGAACTAACGCAAAATTGACCACAAAGTCCCATATTTACCAGCCATGTTCCAAGGAATCTGGTATTAACTTGACAAACGCAGTGGAAGAATGGAAGCTTTATGGACGAGGTACAAAGGATCCAAACCTGTCTTCCAATTGTTGGGCTGACGGACACTAAGAACAAATAATGATGAAATCAATGAAACATCACCAAGTCATGGTCAAAATGAATGACTACCATCTAGCCACCCGCCCAAACTTTACATCTTTGTAATAATAGAACATGGTAAAAATGAATGACTACCATCTAGCCACCCGCCCAAACTTTACATCTTTGTACTAATAGAACATGGTCAAAATGAATGACTACCATCTAGCCACCCACCCATACTTTACATCTTTGTACTAATAGAACATGGTCAAAATGAATGACTACCATCTAGCCACCCACCCATACTTTACATCTTTGTAATAATAGAACAT
>NW_013676376.1:0-2234 GCF_000517525.1 Limulus polyphemus
ACGTATCCTTTCTTTATCAACCCACAGGTAGATTGTAGTTATACTATGTATCCCTTTCTTTATTAACCCACAGGTAGACTGTAGTTATACCACGTATCCTTTCTTTATTAACCCACAGGTAGATTGTAGTTATACCATGTATCCTTTCTTTATTAACCCACAGGTAGATTGTAGTTATACCACGTATCCTTTCTTTATTAACCCACAGGTAGATTGTAGTTATACCATGTATACTTTCTTTATTAACCCACAGGTAAATTGTAGTTATACCACGTATCCTTTCTTAATTAACCCACAGGTAGATTGTAGTTATACCATGTATTCCCTTCTTTATCAACCCATACAAAGAAAATAGCTATTCAATCTGTATAAAGTTACAAATAGATTGTGGGTGTTTTTTCTCTTCGGTAAGATATTATTATATTATCTTGACACAAGATTTGAAGGGAAGAGGGCGCTAGTATCAAATCGCAACACTCAAATATATCCTTGTCATAAATGAACTCTTTTCTCGCTTTTATTTTCAAAATGTATTTGGTTAAAAATGTTGAAAGTTTATGCTATTTCTATTTTATAAAAAAATACCTCTATTTCTATCCAGATTAACAATAAATCGTTTTCACGTGTGGTGTAAGTTTGTTTTACATAACTGGAAAGAAAAACGTTATTTTATAGTGTTCAGTTCCGAAAACCTTCAGAGGTTTTACACAAGTTTCTATTAATTGTAGTGCAAAATCTGCTATTATCTCTCTCTCTCTCTCTCGCATTGTCTTTAAATGAAAAACAGTTTCAGTTAGGCTTAGTCTTTCAACTTTCGCTAGCATGGTAAAAGGTTGTAGTTTCGTTTAGTCACGAGCTAATTCGAGATTGCAAAGCTATCTCACACATGGGAAAATTCCATTCGCTGGAGAGACGTGTCGATATCAAATTAGCTACAATTTTTCAGCAGGACACAAATATATAAGCTGGAAAACACGTCACATCTGGGTGTATTCTCTCCGAACTATCTGGAAGAGCTCCTCACACCAAGTTCAGTACTGGCTCTTTCTTCCCGCCAAAATATAGCGATTTAGAACATTTTACTTTCCTGAAGTGACAAGTTGTTTACGTCTACGAAACATTCCACTAGAACACTCAAGTGATCCCATAGATGGATGTTAGCCTCTTATATCTTTCAGTGAACTCCATCTTGTGACCGTAATAATAGGCATGATAATATATAATCAATGCCTATTGTAGCGTTCACGAGTTGGAATTTCCTTTCAGCAGCCACCTACCGAAAGAAGATGGAACCACAAGAACAAAACAAAACTAGTACAGTTTTATATATTTTTAATAGCCTGTAAATTTACGATACAAAAGTTGATAACTTTTTTGTTTTTCTGTCAATGTCATCGTTTCATTTCTAATTCTAATAATCATCAGGCATCTCTAGTTTTTAAGTTCGTTTGCATTTCTTTTTTAAAACGACAAACTTTAAACCAGTAAGCCAGATTAGTGTCAGTGTCCAACATCTTTCTTATCTAGTAGGCTTAGGTAGTAAGTTGTGTTCATTAAAAGGTCATTAAGCCTGATTAGTGTCAGTGTTTTACATCTTTCTGAGCTAGTAAACTAAAGTAGTAAGTTTTATTCATTTAAGAAACACTAGGCCTAATTGTAGTGTCAGTGTAATAACATCTTTTCATTAAATTAAAATCAACATGCATATTAAAACTTTGAACTAAGCAATTGATAAACTGTTTGTGTGTTGTTAATTTATTACTTACTTATTTCACAAGATCGGTTGTTGTCGTTTATTATTAAGCACAAATTTACACAATGGGCTGTCTGTGCTCTGCCCACCACGGGTATCGAAACCCGGTTTCTAGCGTTGTAATTCCGCAGACATGCCGCTGTGCCACTGGGGGGGGGGGGGCACAAGATTGGAACTGATTGCAAATTATGAATTATTGTAATTATGTTTTATATAATAATCTTCGTATCTTCTTCGCTGCCATAATATGGCACAGAACGTTACTTAAAAATTTATTAAGTGTTTTGAAGTACACTCCTATTCCTGCTTTATAAATTTTAGTTTTAGTATCTCTGCTGCGTATTTGTTGAAAACATCTGAGCAGTTTTTGGTTTTAAGGCTGCAAGCATTGTAGTTAAAGACATCCAGAGGTAGAATATTGCAGATGAAAAAGAAAGAAAGACTTAATCCTGTTATAGTTATAGTATTTTGGCACTTGTGT
>NW_013676376.1:2795-13212 GCF_000517525.1 Limulus polyphemus
TTCAAAAAGTTAACGACTCTACATGTTTCGACGGTACAAAACATGTAGAGTCGTTAACTTTTTGAAGGCCATAGATAGGCCTAAATAAAATGTTTTTAACTGTGTACCAGTTTAACGTTGAATAATATTTATGATTTTAATTTAATCCTGTGTCGTAATTTGTGCAGAATATTTAATTCCATCATGGCTCTCCTTCATATAGCTATAAATTCAGCTTGGCTAGATATAGTACCATAGTATCTGAAGATTCTCTTGGAGAGAATAAATCCTAACAAATTTTATACGCCGTTAATAGAAAAAGAAGACGCTCGAGAGTCTTGAAAATTGCTTTAATCTCGGTCAGAAGTGTTGTGAGTTACAGTTAATTAGATGTTTGTACATGTTTTATTATCAAACAGACTTTTGTGTTAAATTTTCGAACAGAAGTATTTCTTTGTGTTTCTTTTTTCTAACCTCTTGTGCTAAGGTCATATCGTTGAAGTTGTACAAAGGGAATATTTGTTGAAGTTGTACCATGGTTATATTATTGAAGTCCCACCATATCTATATTGTTCTAGCTTTACTATAATTATATCACTGAAATTTTACCACAGTTATTTTGTTTAAGTATTACCGTGGTTATATTGTTGAAGTTTAACAATGGCTATATTGATTAACATGAACCAAGGTCATATTGTTGAAGCTGTACCATAATTATATTGTTGGAGCTGTACCGTGGTTATATTGTTGAAGCTATACCAAGGCCATATTGTTGAAGCTGTACCAAGGTTACACTGTTGAACTAAAAGTTTCGAAGCTGTGTCAAAATTACTACTGAGTTAGAAATTCTGTGAAGTTTAGTTGTGCTGCTATTAAATTTCCGGCCCCGCCATCTTTTGAGGAAATTTTATTTTACTTTTGAAATTCTGAAAAAACTCTTGTTTAAGGTGTTTAGTCTGCTTACCACTAACAAAACAAACAATTAATAATTATTTTATTAATGTGTTTAGTCTGCTTACCACTAACAAAACAAACAGTTAATAATTATTTTATTAATGTGTTTAGTCTGCTTACCACTAACAAAACAAACAGTTAATAATTATCTTATTAATGTGTTTAGTCTGTGTACCATCAGTGAAAAGGTTTCTGAAATACGACCCATATAAATATTATTTAGCCTGTACGCTTCTACGTGCTGTAAAATGTTTTAGCCTGTGAACTTGTGCATGTTAGCTCGGAAAATATCTACACAAAAATAAATAAATAAAACAGAAAACATCTGTGAACGCTGTTGTAACATTCAGACCACTTGTTGTAGCCAGGCGTCGCCTCTGTTTCCAATATACCCATAGATGACGCTGAGCCACATGAGAACTTATAAACAACTCGAGTTTTCATAAAAATACACTCCTAGACATTTCTTAGGGATCATCTCCTCCTCACCCCACTCCCTTAAACCTACAAAATAAATGTTGAAAAGGTGCAAACTTTGTGCCACATCTGGTGTTTGGTTGTATAGTGTGATAGTGAAAATAAAATAATGTATTTCGTTGTTTTTGTTTTTAATAACAATTCGCATTACGAAACCCGATTCATTGATTATTTCAAAATATATTTATCTGTATCAAACGTCCGAAGTTCTCAAACTGCATACTTCAGTTGCTCAGTGTTTGTTGTTACAACACTGCATACTTCAGTTGCTCAGTGTTTGTTATTACAAAACTACATACTTCAGTTGCTCAGTGTTTGTTGTTACTACACTACATACTTCAGTTGCTCAGTGTTTGTTGTTACAACACTACATACTTCAGTTGCTCAGTGTTTGTTGTTACAACACTGCATACTTCAGTTGTTCAGTGTTTGTTGTTACAACACTACATACTTCAGTTGCTCAGTGTTTGTTGTTACAACACTGCATACTTCAGTTGTTCAGTGTTTGTTGTTACAACACTACATACTATAGTTGCTCAGTGTTTGTTGTTACAACACTACATACTTCAGTTGCTCAGTGTTTGTTGTTACTACAATACATACTTCAGTTGCTCAGTGTTTGTTATTACAACACTACATACTTCAGTTGCTCAGTGTTTGTTGTTACAACACTACATACTTCAGTTGCTCAGTGTTTGTTGTTACAACACTGCATACTTCAGTTGGTCAGTATTTGTTGTTACAACACTGCATACTTCAATTGGTCAGTGTTTGTTGTTACAACACTGCATACTTCAGTTGGTCAGTGTCTGTTGTTCTCAACATGGCATATTTCAATTGGTCAGTGTCTGTTGTTCTCAACACTGCATACTTCAATTGGTCAGTGTTTGTTGTTACAACACTGCATACTTCAGTTGGTCAGTTTTGTGACACATAAATGAAGAGTTCGCATGTGGTATTGAGAACACAGCACACGCTTTATGATGATCCAAGGAATCCTTCCACCCTCTACCCTCCAAAGATGAAATTATCATGGTTTTGTTTTGTTTTCTACTTGTTAAGATGTATCACTCCTCTAAAAGAGAGAGATTTGGATGTTGATTATTGAGGCCTGCGAATGCTGAAAACCCAACTACATTATTAAGTACTATTTGGATATTGATTATTGAGGCCTGCGAATGCTGAAAACCCAACTACATTATTAAGTACTATTTGGATATTGATTATTGAGGCCTGCGAATGCTGAAAACCCAACTACATTATTAAGTACTATTTGGATGTTGATTATTGAGGCCTGCGAATGCTGAAAACCCAACTACATTATTAAGTACTATTTGGATGTTGATTATTGAGGCCTGCGAATGCTGAAAACCCAACTACATTATTAACTACTAGCGAAAATACCCGGCCTCGCTCGGGTTATTAGGTTGATTTATTTTAGACTACTATGGCAGTGTGTCTATTCTGAACTCATTTTATAATAAAAGTATAACTTATATACTTTTTTTTGCTCTTTTACAGGATATTAGTTCGTTATTGTTACTTTCATTAACAGTAATGTTTTGTTACTTTTTGATTTAATTTTCATTATTGTGCTTTAATTACAGATATTGTTGAGAATTGTTAGCTTAATATATGATTTGAGAACAAAAGTAAACCCCATAAATTGACTAAACCTCGCGAGCTATTATTGGGATTATGGCCAAAATTATCGTTAATAGCGACGGTACCCAACTGATCAAACAATACATTCTAATCTTTATAGGTAGAAACTTAAGAAAAGTATACTTAATTAGCTATATTCACTAACAGTAGGTCCATAATGGTCCTGACTAAATATAATCAGATGGACAAGTGGTACTATACAAGTCCTGACTAGGTATAATCAGATGGACAAATGGTACTATACAAGTCCTGACTAGGTATAATCAGATGTTGTTTTAATTTATTATTTCTGCATCTATTTACTATTCTTACTGGTCAGGAATTTTTATTTTACTGGTGTGAATAATTACAGCTTTAATTTTTATTTTACTGGTGTGAATAATTACAGCTTTAATTTTTATTTTACTGGTGTGAATAATTACAGCTTTAATTTTTATTTTACTGGTGTGAATAATCATAGATTTAATTTTTATTTTACTGGTGTGAATAATAATATACAGCTTTACCTCAATTTTATTTTTGCTGCCTTATTCACTTTAATATATCTAATTTTATAGCGCCGCCAGTGGACAATGTTGGAAACATAGATTTAAACTGATGCTCATAAATACCTCTGCCTTCCCTAGTGGCTCAGCGGTAAATTCGAAGGCTTATGCCGCTAAAAATCGAGTTTCCATCCCCGTGGTGGGCACAGCCCCTTGTGTAATTGTGTGCTTAACAACAAAACAAACATACAATTACAACATAGAGATTTCTCTGCTTACAAATCGGGTTCATATCTGATGTTACTTCTCACCATATGTGGGGGGTAGGAGGATATTTAAGAACGTATATAGTTTATATTTTGTAGGTGTGTTTATGTTTGTGTTCTGTTGACAATCTGGGTTCTAGATTTACTTAACGGCTGATTCACACGAAACGGGGAGGAACATTAGAGTAGACTATGAATATCCGTTACGGGTTGTGCGCATGCCCAGTTTACATGCCACGTGTGTACTTGTGTGTGTGTTCATCTGTCGGATATCGCCCATCCTGGATGCGATACCTCTCTTACCTACATTTCTGCCTGTGGTTTTATACCTGTCCTCTCATTGGAACAGTCCAGCTTCCACATGAACAGAGCAATATTTCCAAACACCACATTTCAGTCCTAAACACTTTACTTGCTGGAAGGAAGAATTATGCGAGAGATTACTTGATGACTTTTTAACGGCTTTTCTCAGCAGACGACTTCTGTCAGATTCCAGGTTCGCAAGAATGAAGTATATGTTTATAATATTTTATTCTTACTTTATCAAGTTTCCATTTGCAAAACTGGAAACTTGATAATCACCTCAGCTGAAAGGTTTATGTGATGTTCTTTTTACACCTCAATGGAGGTTTAAGTAATGTGAGGTTGTTTTTTTTTTTTATATCAGTGGAACTTTACGTAAAGGAAGGCCTTTTTTTAACCTCCTACTACCCGACGTTTCACCTTACGCCTTTTTTTAAAAGTCTTTGAGCGTTACAGATTACCCTAAAAAAGGCGTAAGCCGTAATGTTGTCCCACAGTGGCAC
Source organism: Limulus polyphemus (assembly GCF_000517525.1). NCBI lineage: Eukaryota > Metazoa > Arthropoda > Merostomata > Xiphosura > Limulidae > Limulus > Limulus polyphemus. Next base: position 7,428 of record NW_013676376.1, read on the forward strand.
AGCGGTAAGTCTGCGGACTTATAACGCTAGAAATTGGGTTTCAATACCCGTGGTGAGCACAGCACAGATACTATATTGTGTAGCATTGTGCTTATCCACAAACAAACAAGCCGAAACGTCGGGTAGAATGTATAAAAATTTATATACAAATATTTATCTGAAGTTTTGTCATCTTCTTTGACTGTAGTATAAATAGTTAAGACTGTGAACATTTCTTACTTGATTGTGTCACTTTTATAGATGGCGCTTTCGCTCTCTTCCAACCATTAAACGCAACTCTCGAAATAACAATATTTATACATTAAGTTAAAGCGGAACAGACAGTATGTTATTAATAGGAGAAAAACACGTTCCTTGATATTTAACAGTTGATTTGAATTAGATAAATTAAAAGGAAAGTAAAAAAGAAAAAAAATATATAAACATAGTTACAGTTTATCACGATGGAAGAGAGCTGTCGTATAACAAGTAATCTAATTTGTGTTTCTTTGGTAAACACTACATTACAATAAGTTAATTTTCTAGATAAATATGAATCTTCTCGTTAACTATAGTGCTATAATTTATAATGTAAAAAGGTCTCTACAGATTTGTTGTAAAGGTAACAGGGGCACTATCCCTTATTTTACGACGGTAACACCTTTTATTCAGTAAACGTTTGGTGGTATTATTCTTTATCGTGTATCATTATCAGTGGCATTACATACAGAAACGGAGGTTTTCTCAACACCTGTGTTATGACTTTTTATTCATTTACGAGCAAAACACAATGACTGTTACCATGGAGAGCGCAGGCTGTTTATATGTTCTTTAACATTTTGCCTTGAGCCACGAGTAATTGTAACACAGTGACTGTTACCATGGAGAATGCGATTGTTTTTTACATTCTATGACGTTTCACCTTGAGTCACATGTAATCATAACGCAGTGACTGTCACCATAGAGATGCGGGTTGTTTTAACATTCTTTGACGTTTCGCCTACTAAGTAGTGGTGCCGCAGGTAATAATGGTAATGTTTACTTGCACACAACTGCTTAATAGGTCAGACGAGTAGCCATCTGTGGGTCAGACGAATAGCCATCCTTGTATAGTGTGGGTTGAAATAACATGAAGAGCTTATAGTTTCAATTCAAACATATGAATGTTGGCTGTGTAGCAGTCATGTTGAAGAATACAGAAACAAGACACTGGTAGCAGTCATGTTGAAGAATACAGAAACAAGACACTGGTAGCAGTCACGAAGAATATTGAAACAAGACACTGGTAGCAGTCATGTTGAAGAATATAGAAACAAGACACTGGTAGCAGTCATGTTGAAGAATATAGAAACAAGACACTGGTAGCAGTCATGGTGAAGAATACAGTAACAAGACACTAGTAGCAGTCACGAAGAATATTGAAACGAGACACTGGTAGTAGTCACGAAGAATATAGAAACGAAACACTGGTAGCAGTCACGAAGAATATAGAAACGAGACACTGGTAGCAGTCACGAAGAATACAGAAACAAGACACTGGTAGCAGTCACGAAGAATATAGAAACAAGACACTGGTAAAAAAAAACTGTCTCGAGACTTGGACGTCATTCTGATAACAGCTTATCTGTAATAAAAAAAAGAGTTTACCTTTTGTCATCCAATGTTAAAACAAAATCCTTCATTTGTCAACCACCGTCACAAAACTCACACGTTGTCAACCATTACCAGACAAAGTTTTCCTTGTCATTGACTAATCAAACTCACTTATCCCTTGTCAACCATTATGAGACGAAACTTATACATTGTTAACCAATGTATATATAGCATATATTAATATATATATTTATTGTCTTATTTACACAATTCGGATGTTTCACGTGTTTTACAAGCTGATAAAACGTTCCACGTGTTATATGCAAGTATGAAAGATAAAATAAGATCTCAAATAATTATTAGAGTTAAACATGAATGTATTTACATTTTTTTTGCACACCATATAAAATTAAAAACGTGTGTCACAGAATCAGTTTATGAAGAAAATAAACATATGTATTTTCCTAGTAACTATATAAACTAAAACTGAAATAATTCCGTGGTTAACTCTCTTTTGTGTTTTATTCAATATATCTTGTTAACAAAACTTACTGCCATCTAGTGACGAGTTTATCAAACCGATTTTCAGTAACATGAAAATAAACTTGTACTATAAATTGAACTTAATGTAGAAGAAACCTTTTTTTTTTTTTTTACATTACTTTCTCACTTTTTTTTAAAATATTGTAATTGTATTATATCTTCCTGAAATTCCTTGTGTTTTCAAATAAGTCACTTATTAATAGTCTCGAAATTACAAAAATATTTTCCTCGGGTTTAAAGCAGATAAACTTCTCCATACAATATCTTTAAAAAGATAGTAAAGAGCTTGAAAGAAGACGGAGCTGTTTCTTAGCCTAATGTTTTACCAGTATCTACAAAAATACAAATATCGCCATCGGATTGGAGGAGAAGATACTCTACGAAAGACCGTTAGAAATGACGTCAGCTCTGTCGGGGTATCGTTTAAGTTATAACTTCAAACCTCTTGTTTTTGTGTAAAAAATTGTTGTTTATTTCAAGTGAATAAATTTTTTGTACTATTTATTTATTTTTTAGTTTAGTAAACTTGGTTTTAAAAGAAGAACAACAAAAACAGACAGAAAGAAGAAAAACATGGTTTACTGATATTTTTAATTGTCACGACAAGAACAACAAAAAATACAAAAGGAAAATAGCAAATATATTTTGCTGCTATTTCTAAATGGTACGACACGAAAAGCAAAAAGAAAAAAAAAAAAGACCGAAAAAATATGTCTTGTTGCAATATTTATGTGTAATTGTTAGAGGTGTCGATGGTAAAGATGGTATTAATTCGTTATTTTTCTCAATCAAACGTCGTTCATTATATATATACGACACACGTAAATAAAATTGTTTACAGTTAAATAACAATCGTGTTTTAAAATCTCTGTTTATGCACATGTGCATCTAAAGGAACAGATTACAACAAATTTTCTGGGAATATCTGAGTCGAACTATAAATGTTTTAAATTGTGTAGCGAAATTATCTGTGTGAACAGGAAGTGTCCACGAATTTCTGATTCAAACTATACTTGTTCTGTAGTGAGTACAATAGAAATGAAATACAAGGATATACGTTAGTCTAATCGTATTATAATAGAAACACAGGACACAGAAACGTGAAGGTCCCAGTACATCTAGTCAGTCACACAAACTTAATCCTGCAGAAAATATTTATCACGTTTTTAACTCAAAACTAAACGTAGATTTAGGGCAAACAATCGTAGAATGAATGAATGTCGCCATTTTAAGTCAGAATAGTTCATTCATAAAAAAGTGAATTATTTAAATGGAAACCACTTCAGTATAAACTAAAAAATGCGATTCCTAAAAAAGATTTAGATTTTTTTTTGTTTCAGTAATATTCATATTTACATGTTATTATGTCATCTTTATGAGATTAATAAAATTTCAAGTTCCAAGTCAGGAAGGTTATTAATTATACATAGCCCATTCCTCCCCATCATATCTGTACTTCAAACCTTGTACGTAACTTTACTCACTCCCACTCTGTCTGTATTTCAAACCTTGTACATAACTTTACTCACTCCCACTCTGTCTGTATTTCAAACCTTGTACATAACTTTACTCACTCCCACCCTGTCTGTATTTCAAACCTTGTACATAACTTTACTCACTCCCACCCTGTCTGTATTTCAAACCTTGTACATAACTTTATTCACTCCCACTCTGTCTGTACTTCCAACCTTGTACGTAACTTTACTCACTCCCACTCTGTCTGTATTTCAAACCTATATATACTCTTCCTAACCCCACCCTGACTGTACTTCAAATCCCTTTATATTTAACTCACCCCAACTTTTCTGTACTTCAAACCTTTTATATCCTTTATCCACCCCACCCTGTCTGTTCTTGTACATACTTACTTAATTCATCCCACCCTGACTGTACGTCAGACCTTTTTCTACTTCATCCCTCCCAGTCTGTTTGTACTTCAAATCTTTTACATATTTTATACATCCCATCATGTCTGTACTTTAAACCTTTTCTATACTTTACCCCCTGTCAGTACCTTAAACCTGTTCTATACTTTACCCCCTGTCAGTACCTTGTACTGACAGGGGGTAAAGTATATAAACGGTTTAAGGTACTGACAGGAGGGTAAAGTATAGAAAAGGTTTAAGGTACTGACAGGGGGTAAAGTATATAAACGGTTTAAGGTACTGACAGGGGGTAAAGTATATAAACGGTTTAAGGTACTGACAGGGGGTAAAGTATATAAACGGTTTTTTAAACCGTTTATATACTTTACCCCTGTCAGTACCTTAAACCTTTTCTATACTTTACCCTCCTGTCAGTACCTTAAACCGTTTATATACTTTACCCCTGTCAGTACCTTAACCCGTTTATATACTTTACCCCTGTCAGTACTTTAAACCGTTTATATACTTTACCAAACCAGTCTGTTTGTACTTCAGATCTTGTACATACTTTATTCAATCCCACCCTGCCTGTACTTCAAACTTATATATATATATCCTTCTCACCTCACTCTTTTTGTATTTCATACCTATAAAAACTACCCCACCCTATACTGACTGTACTTCATAAAACTACGAAAGATAGTTCTAGAAATCAACTGTGTTTCTAAAGCTAGTTTGCAGCCACTAAAACACTTATAATATTCATGTTTCATCAAAGTCTGTGACTTCTGGGCTACATAAAATACATTTTATTGAGTTTTATATATAGCCTAGAACAGCAGGTGATGCGTTCAGGTGGTTTGTGTAAAGGTCTCATAACAACAGATAGGAAGTGGCAGCAAAGTATCTACTCATTCAAATGTGGCTTGTGGAAATACAAGAGAAAAAAAATCAGATGGTCCGAGAAAAAAAAATGTTTGAGAAACACTGGTCTAGAAAACAAATAAACTCAATATCAAGTCACCATTGCGCCCTCTATTCAGTTTACTGTATTCTGTGAACTACATGTTTTAACAATTTTTCAAACAACCAATTAGATAATATAACTTGACTGACTGGTTACTGCAATCGAATGTTTAAGAAAGTGGAGTATGGTTTAAAATAGATTTATAATTTGTGTGATCCACCGATCGTTTTATATTAATGACCAGTTGTTGGTTTATAGTAGAGACCCACTGTAGGACTAACTTGTACTAATGTTTTATAATATGTGTGATCCACCGATCGTTTTATATTAATGACCAGTTGGTGGTTTATAGGAGAGACCCACTGTAGGACTAACTTGTCCTAATGTTTTATAATATGTGTGATCCACCGATCGTTTTATATTAATGACCAGTTGTTGGTTTATAGTAGAGACCCACTGTAGGACTAACTTATACTAATGTTTTATAATATGTGTGATCCACCGATCGTTTTATATTAGTGGCCAGTTGGTGGTTTATAGTAGAGACCCACTGTAGGACTAACTTGTACTAATGTTTTATAATATGTGTGATCCACCGATCGTTTTATATTAGTGGCCAGTTGTTGGTTTATAGCAGAGACCCACTGAAGGACTAACTTGTCCTAATGTTTTATAATATGTGTGATCCACCAATCGTTTTATATTAGTGACCAGTTGGTGGTTTATAGTAGAGACCCACTGTAGGACTAACTTGTACTAATGTTTTATAATATGTGTGATCCACCAATCGTTTTATATTAGTGACCAGTTGGTGGTTTATAGTAGAGACCCACTGTAG
>NW_013676376.1:13799-15664 GCF_000517525.1 Limulus polyphemus
GGGGGGGTGTCGGTAGTTCGCCCTGCTAGTTCTTTCATTGTCTTATAAATGATTCAGAAGATCGTAAACAAAAGGGACAAAACTTGTCAAAAGGGTCAATCCTGTTAGTTTGAAACAACATACAGACTCCCCGAGTATCCTTATTAAGCACCAATTTTCTAATTACGAAGCTCTCTCTCTCTCTTTCTCTCTCTTCCTGCTTTCCACCCAACCAGGGACTGTAGTGTTAGTAATGGTATGGCAATCATTCTGTTCTTATAGCTTGGCCAATGAAATAGCTGATTAACTTAGGCTTAATTCCACTGTCTGGCGAGGGAGGAAGCGGTTAGTTAACTTTTGTTAAAAACATAGTGAGGCTGTCTTCTTCCCAGAGCAGACAGGTCTACTAACAGTACGTAAGTAGTAATCCATTTTCTTCAGAAGATCTAGAACTTTGTACTTACTAATGGATTTTTAGGTGTGTATTTAAGGTCTGCAGTAGTAGTAATCCATTTTCTTCAGAAGATTGTAGAACTTTGTACTTACTAATGGATTTTAGGTGTCTATTTAAGGTCTGGAGTAGTAATCCATTTTCTTCAGAAGATTGTAGAACTTTGTACTTACTAATGGATTTTTAGGTGTCTATTTAAGGTCTGGAGTAGTAATCCATTTTCTTCAGAAGATTGTAGAACTTTCTACTTACTAATGGATTTTTAGGTGTCTATTTAAGGTCTGGAGTTTCCATCTAGGACTCGTCTAACACCTTTCTTTCATATTAAACGTGACGGACAGAAGGGTTAATACTTTAGTTACCTCTACATCTCGTTCAAACTTTGGACCCACTTTTGAATATCAAAAATATCACGAGTACTCGTTATATTAGATATTTGACTTTTTTAAAAATATATTCTATAAATAATTTGGTCGGTAATTCTGAAATTTTGTTTTTTATTCTTTTTTTTTTTTTTGTCGTGAAATGTTAAAAAATTCTTTACGGATTTATATTTTTTCCCTCCAGCCTCCCCTCCCCTGCCAGTGGCTCAACGATAAGTCTGTGGGCTTAAAACGTTGAAAATATGTTTTCGACACCCGCGGTGGGCAGAGCACAGATAGTCCATAGTGTAGCTCTGTGGTTAAATACAAACAAGTAAAACCTACAATATATATTTTTTCTAATAGATATTCAGTGGTTTAGAAATCGCTGAAATAAAAACGACAAAGCAAAAACTAAAACATTCGCGTGATTCTTGAAAACATAAAAATAAAACAAAGATGGCGGAATACTGAACGATGATACTCTTGGTTAATTTAAAAACGTTTCTAAACTAGTCTCCATCAATTAATGTTAGAGGTATAGCATTATTAATATTAATTCTTCCTAACATTACAATTCTTAACATGTTATTCAACTAACGTCATTAAAAAAAAATAATCAAGAAAACAAAATCAGAGTTAGTTTGATGTTAGGCACAGAGCTACAGAATGTATGTGCTCTGGCTACCACGGGTATCGAAACCCGGTTTTTAGCGCTACAATCGGACTGGCTGCTGGGGGGGGGGGAGGCTCCTACAGGATTTAATTCACTTTCGCGTAATTATGACATTTTAATACCATTTTGAAATAATCGTCAACTTGAACTTTACTGAATTAGCATGAAAAATGGAGTTTCTTTAAGAATTGTAATTTTCTACAGAAGAAGTGGATTATATCGATCTATTATATCCAGTACCAGATTATCTAATAGAATAGTTAGAATAATCATAGATAAATTACAGAAGAATGTTGGTATAATACTGTGTAGCTTACAGAAGAATGTTGGTATAATACTGTGTAGCTTACAGAAGAATGTTGGTATAATACTGTGTAGCTTACAGAAGAATGTTGGT
>NW_013676376.1:16487-17561 GCF_000517525.1 Limulus polyphemus
AGAGTTTAGTATAATCCTAGTATAGATTAAAGTAGAGTTTAGTCTAATCCTAATATAGATTAGAGTTTAGTATAATCCTAGTATAGATTAAAGTAGAGTTTAGTCTAATCCTAATATAGATTGAAGTAAAATGTTAGTCTAATCCTAATATAGATTAGAGTTTAGTCTAATACTTATATATATTAAAATAGTGTTAGTCTAATACTTATATATATTAGAATAGTGTTAGTCTAATCCTAATATAGATTAAAGTAGAGTTTAGTCTAATCTGTAGGATAATATCTAATGTTTTTTTATTCCTAGAACCTCATAGCACAAAAATTCCACGTATCCACGTCAGTTGCAGAAGTTGTTGAAACCCTCTATCGAAGTTCTTAAGCCAGGTAATAACCTTAAATTATAACCTTTGATGAGACCCCAAGACCATGTTAGAGCCCTAAATTATATTTTTTACTAAGACCCAAAACTGTGTAATTGACCCTAATAACAGGAAAACAAATTTTAAGTTCAACTGTTGCGGGAGTTTCAAAGCTTAGTTTTGATGTACCAGAATCTTACAAAAGTGTTTGGTAAATTAGTAGAAAAACCCAATTCGAAGTACTAGTTTCGCAGCAGTCCTAATGTTTGAAGCCTTGACGTACTTGAATCTTACAACAATATTTGACGAACGAGTAGAGAACCCAATTCTAAGTACTAGCGCCGCAGGAGTCTTATTCAATACCTCCTGCAGCCTTAGTGCTTACCATGGGGTAGTCACTTCTCAGCTCATCATTGCCGTTTGGACGACTTTTCAGAGATAAACTAATGTAAGTATGGTTTAAAGATTTCACATTACGTATGTGAACACATCTCTTGTGTATGTGAAAATATAGACTCTCTCCGGTGTTGTGATGCAAGATTTATTGTCTCCTATGTTGTGATGGAAGATCGATTGTCTCCTATGTTGTGATGCAAGATTTATTGTCTCCTATGTTGTGATGGAAGATCGATTCTCTCCTATGTTGTGATGCAAGATTTATTCTCTCCTATGTTATGATGGAATATTGATTCTCTCCTATGTTATGATGGAATATT
>NW_013676377.1:0-15589 GCF_000517525.1 Limulus polyphemus
TTCTTTCAGTCGCTACATCTGTATGGTAGGCTTATCCTTGAATTATCAAACATCTAACCATAACTTGTTAACATTTCCACTTCACCTCGACTCTTCCTTCTTTCAGTCACTACATCTGTATGGTAGGCTTATCCTTGAATTATCAAACATCTAACCATAACTTGTTAACGTTTCAACTTCACCCCGAGTCTTGTTTCTTTCAGTCACTACATCTGTATGGTAGGCTTATCCTTGAATTATCAAACATCTAACCATAACTTGTTAACATTTCAACTTCACTCTGAGTCTTGTTTCTTTCAGTCACTACATCTGTATGGTAGGCTTATCCTTGAATTATCAAACACCTAACCATAACTTGTTAACGTTTCAACTTATTTTTGATCACTCAGGAATTATTTCAAGCAGACTGATCAATGCTCGAGCTGACTTTTCAAATCAGTGTTATTTTGGGCATAATATGGCATTAAAATATTATAGTCTAGAAGTAATATTTTTATTATGATATTAATCGTATTACCACCAGTGTTTGCATTAACTCACTTTTTTCACGTATAAATGGACAAATGTTAATATCAGGGATGGAGAAAAACATTGTTTCATAATGAGCACTGGGGACACAAACTAAGATTACCTTTACGTTGGTCTTTCAATCCTATATTCTGTTGACAGTTTTCAATAAACCAAGCTTTTGTCCACATTTTGCTTAAATTTCAAAAATACATCAACCATATTGTTTCCTGTGGTGTTATTGGTGGAAATGTTCTGTCTCATTTTAAAGAATTCACCACATTGCAATTTGATTTGGATGCTGCACCCAGAAGTACTTTTAAACAAAATCTCATATATTCTTTTAAGTTGGATTTTGGCAGTGCTTTATAATTGGTGGTTCAAATTTTTGAGGGCATTTTCTGCCATTTTTACACGTACTGCAATGATGTTTTTGGATCCATGCTGAGTCCTTCAAATCTGTAAAGAAGGACTCAGTATGATGGAATAAGTCTGTCAAGAAGGACCAGTCCATGTAAGTGAACTCAATCTGTAAAGAAGGATTCAGCATGGAGCCCAAAACATTATCCCAGCACAAAGTAAAATAGTAAGAAACGTCCAGAAAAAGTTTAACCAGCAAAACTCGTACATTATCAAGTCAAACTGTAAACATACGAAGTTGTTGAAAATCTAACTAATATTAACATAATTAAATATTCATGATGCTAGAAAAACACGTAGGTCTTTATAGAAATTAATAATAACCCTATAACATAATTAAATACACTGTCAACTTTAAAAAGCAAGTATTTTATTTAGGGTACATGGCTGCTAATGGTTCTAGCACAACTTATTATTAAGACAATTATCTAAAAACTATAAACTAAAAAGAAGCTTTTTCGTTAAATTAATCGAACTGAGGTACATTCTCTAAACGTTTGTTACCTGCAGCAAATCTTGTCCTCCAGCTTTTACTATGAAAGCCTTCTTCAACAGCTTTCCAAAACATGTCAGCACCAGAGGGTAGTGTAACACAATGTAACAGCAACGGGACAGCAATCTGGGATATGTGGGAAAACTCTGTTTGCAGAAGCTTCCACATGCTACCAGAAAAGTTAAAAATGAATCATGTCAAAGTTGAACAAAACCTGTATTTATAAATACTATATATCTTTATGGAAAGGCTTATTGTACATTGAATATATGTTACAAATAATAATATCTTGTTGACACAAAAGAATCTCAACCACGATTTATACAGTATCGTCCAACAATGTCTACAGCTACATAGGTACATGTTATAACACATCTTATAAGGGTCCTCAGTATCTTCCAATAATGTGTCCAGCTCTTTATAAGGGTCCTCTGTATCTTCCAACAATGTCTACAGCTACTTAGGTACATGTTATAACACAACTTATAAGGGTCCTCTGTAGCTTCAAATAATGTGTCCAGCTCTTTATAAGGGTCCTCTGTATCTTCCAACAATGTGTGTCCAGCTGCTAATATAGATGTTATAACACAACTTATAAGGGTCTTCTATATCTTCCAACAATGTGTACAGCTACTTAGGTACATGTTATAACACAACTTAAAAAGGTCCTCGGTATCTTCCAATAATGTGTCCAGCTCTTTATGAGGGTCCTCTGTATCTTCTAACAATGTGTCCAGCTACTAATGTAGACGATATAACACAACTTATAAGGGTCCTCCGTATCTTCCAACAATGTGTACAGCTACTTAGGTACATGTTATAACACAACTTAAAAAGGTCCTCGGTATCTTCCAACAATGTGTACAGCTACTTAGGTACATGTTATAACACAACTTAAAAAGGTCCTCGGTATCTTCCAATAATTTGTCCAGCTCTTTATAAGGGTCCTCTGTATCTTCCAACAATGTGTGTCCAGCTACTAATGTAGATGTTATAACACAACTTATAAGGGTCCTCCATATCTTCCAACAATGTGTCCAGCTATTAATGTAGATTTTATAACACAACTTATAAGGGTCCTCTGTATCTTCCAACAATGTGTGTCCAGCTACTAATGTAGATGTTATAACACAACTTATAAGGGTCCTCTATATCTTCCAACAATGTGTCCAGCTACAAATGTAGATGTTATAACACAACTTATAAGGGTCCTCTGTATCTTCCAACAATGTGTCCAGCTACTAATGTAGATGTTATAACACAACTTATAAGGGTCCTCCATATCTTCCAACAATGTGTCCACCTACTAATGTGGATGTTATAACACAACTTATAAGGGTCCTCCGTATCTTCCAACAATGTGTGTCCAGCTACTAATGTACATGTTATAACACAACTTATAAAGGTCCTCCATATCCTCCAACAATGTGTCCAGCTACTTAGGTACATGTTATAGCACAACTTATAAGGGTCCTCTGTATCTTCCAACTGTGGATACAGCTACTTAGGTACATGTTATAACACAACTTATAAGGGTCCTCCGTATCCTCCAACAATGTGTCCAGCTACTTAGGTACATGTTATAACACAACTTATAAGGGTCCTCCGTATCCTCCAACAATGTGTACAGCTACTTAGGTACATGTTATAACACAACTTATAAGGGTCCTCCGTATCTTCCAACAATGTGTCCAGCTACTTAGGTACATGTTATAACACAACTTATAAGGGTCCTCCGTATCTTCCAACTGTGGATACAGCTAGTTAGGTACATGTTATAACACAACTTATAAAGATCCTCTGTATCTTCCAATAATGTGTCCAGCTCTTTATAAGAGTCCACTGTATCTTCCAACAATGTGATCCACTGGGATTTATGGATTGTTCTTTGAGATACAACTGTAGAGTGTTGAAATTTGGAAGGTTTGTTGTGATCTACTACAATTTCTACAGTTATTGAGATACATTACAATGTTTAACTCTGAAAGGTCTGTAGTGAATTACTTCAATTTACATACAGTTCTCGAAATACAACTTTATTCTAGCAAATTTCGAAAGGTTTCCAAAATGTAGCACAAAGCAAAAGTTTTTATTAAATTTAAAAATTCAAGACAAAAATAATATAAAACAGTTCCTATATACAGTATGTTGATTTTAACAGCAACAAAAAATGCTCAGAAACTAACACGTTTTGAATTTATCCCATACTATACTTACACTTCATTTCTTGTTCTTTCAGTCAATAAATCTCAAAAGAGAGAAAACTGGAATAATCAAAAAACAATGGCCCCTACAAAGAAGATTTTCTTGACACCATATTAAAAAGCCTTTGTGATCCTGAGCAGTTTTTTTCAGAACTTTAGCCTGAGAACACACACACATATCAGGAGAGAAATCAAGTAGTAGTGAACATCCACATCTTCAATAAACACTCACCTCTCAACAAGAAGATTTTCTTGACACCATATTAAGAAGCCTTTGTGGTCCTGAGCTGCTTTGTTCAGGACTTCAGCATGAAGACACATCAGTTTCAGGCAAGAAAGCAAATGGCAGAGAACATCTGGATCATCAAAGTTAGCTAATTCCTGAAAACACAATACATAACGTGTTTACCAGTTATCTAAACACCGTATATATATATATATAGTATTTCCTAAGGTTCCACCCCCTGATGGCACAGCAGTATGTCTGTGGACTTATACATCTATAAACCAGGATTCAATATTCATGGTGAGCAGAGCACAGATAGCCCGTTGTGCAGCTTTGTGCTTAATACAAACAACAATCCTAAAGTTCCAAATCACGCAAGTGTATAAGAATAAAGTGGAATCTTTCTAAACATGGAAAAGGTGTATCTCCAGGTATTGTATTAAAGTAATGTAAAAAATGGAGAACACATACTGAAAAAAATACTTTTTATAATTATAATTACATTTCCGATCAACAAGATATTCCTTACAGACACACGTAAAAATGTTATTACCAGAGATAAAGCTGCAAACAACTTTATGTTATCATCACAATAATACATCACTAGCACTCTTTCTTCCATGCATCCCGTAATCACTACGAGATTGGTCAGTAACATACCAACTAACACTAGAAGAGAGGAGGGCAGGTGGGAAATGTGACGGAGATAAGTATCTATCGGAAATACATTTTCAGTTTACGAAAATGTTAACTTCCAATAAGATATCTTACCTCCTTTCACAAATAGCTAGAATCCCACATTGAGTTGGCAGAGGGTCCAGTGAGATAATGATCCCCCTTTAGAAAGCACCCAAAGGAAGACCATGGGGATGTGCAAATAAAAGGAAGTCAACTCACCCATGGGAGACCAAACCACTTCTAAGCTAGGTATACTCTTTTCCCACATGAAAAAGTGTCATAACAAGGGCAGAAACAAAAGATGGACCTCCCCAGCAGAAACATGTGCTCATCCAATCCAACCATCCCCATATCCCCCAGGAACCCAAATTGGAAGATGGTAGGAAGGTTGACAGTAAATTGGGGTGTATCATCCAGTCAGCAGTAGGAGGAGGGTACCCAGCTACACACATGTGAAATTAAGGGACCCCAGGTGTAAAGTAGCTGGTGCTCATTGGATCACAAAGGAAACTGTGATAAGAATAACTGGCCCAAGGTAGGAAGAGGGTCCTATACCTTTCACCTCTGATATGGGAACTGGTAGGGAAGATGAGCCTCCTTACCAAGGATCTGCATCCTCATGTGTGTACATCCAACATAACCATCATCATATCCACCAGGAAACGACAGCTAAGGGATGGTAGAAAGGTGGACAGCAAAGTAGTGGTGCATCTCCAGTCCATCACCAGACAGCATTGGGAACATACTGTCCAGCTCGCAGTGGGAGGAGGACACCCGGCCACACACATGTGAGAACTTATATAGCTGATCCAGCTCTAACCATCACCATATCTGCCAGGAACCAACAACCAGGGGTTGATAGGAAGAATGACAAGGCCATCTACATTGGCAAAACACCACCATCCTACTCTCAACTAAATAGGAGGGACCACACCCAGGAGGAAGCCTCCATGGGTCCACCACCCCAGCAGCTAAGAGCAAGTAAGAGGCAAGGACTCCCATACACCACTGGAAGATGGGGGGGGGGGGGACAGTGCATTGGAAAGTCCAGAAGAATTCTGCACCAGACACGGTGCAATGGGTGACATGGATACCTTAATTTGAAAAGCAGGCCAGTCATGTGACCTACAATACATGGGTCATTTGGGATGGTCAGTAATTTCAGTCTGCTTTAATCATGTTAGTCCATGAACATGCCAATCATGTGACCTACAATACATGGATCATTTGGGATGGTCAGTAATCTCTGTCTGCTTTAATCATGTTAGTCCATGAACATGCCAATCATGTGACCTACAATACATGGATCATTTGGGATGGTCAGTAATCTCTGTCTGCTTTAATCATATTAGTCCATGAACATATTTATGAAGCAAAATACCATGAGGCATCCTACAAGCGGTCTTACGGAACATCCCATCTCAAAGGTGGGCATATATGAAACACAGGTCTTACAGTGCAGATTTAAGAATAAATGTACCTGGTCAGGCAACACTCGCCCCCGAGTAGGATACAGCTATGAAACAAAAGCCCCTGCAAAAAAAATGAAGAAAAAAAGGAGTACTTACCTACCCACAGAGACATTGTGAATCACCAAATGGCAATGGAAGGAAGACAAAACCTCATAGAAGAAACAGCTAGGTGATGAAGATAATGAGCAATAAGGGAATGGAGAGTAGTCCACATACCGAAGCTAATAATGTCCTCCAACGGATGATGTAAATGAGTAACCAGGAATATGGTTAGGTGATAAACTTGATGGGAAAATATATAGAAAAGATGACAATCATCTGGAGAAAGGGAATAACAAGTCAAGTGAATCAACTGGCAAATCCAAGCTATAAGGGTAATGGGAAAAAGGTCACGGGGCAGGGAAGGATTCCAATGAATAAAGAATAAGGAGTGGGAACCATGGAAGGATTCAGTGTGTGCCATGTAACAGCAGATAGCCCTGACCGGACAGAGGAGTCTGAATGTTCATAAAGATGAGATATAGCAGAAAGGTATCTAGGTAAGAAGGCTGAATCACCCTCTCAAGCAGCCCAGTCTAGGGCATAAAAGAACGATCAGGGAAGAGGACCACATAAGAACTGTGAAACAAGGTGTGGTATACATCAATAGTGAACACATTCGATTGACAACATCCACACACCAACAGGAGAACAAAAAAAGGTCTTCAAGGAGATACGATATAAAGAACAGGTCGACAAGGGTTTAAAATGAGGAAGTGTAAGAGCATGAAGGACGACACTGGGGTTCTAATCAGGGAGAAAAGCAGAGCGAATAGGATGGGTGATAAGGAGGGAATAAATGGGACAGGACTGGCAACCTATAGACACAGGCATAACGTTTAAAACAAAATGTGGCTGACAAATCCATGCAATAGCCAGTGATGGAGAAGACTCAAAGGCCCTCGTCAAAGAGCCATGTAAGAATGGAAGTGAAGTGGAAGGATCGGACATGATGTAGAATAACCCCAGTGTATGGACCAATTACAGTATGTGTACCACTTTCTTTGGTACACAGCCATAAAGGAAGGATGTACAAAATGGGAAATCAAGGATACCACATGCTGCAAAAATTCAGCCTGCTAGACCAAGGACTAGGCAAAAGCCATGTGTGAAGCCTGAATGTGGGAACAGATGGATGACACATGCTGAACTGGGGCTGATGAAGGAGGGTGTGGAAAAGAGGAAGAGGAAACACCAGTAGTTGGTGCAGAAGTTGAAACTGTAGCTGAGCCAGCCAATATAGAGCCACCAATAGAGCAAGACACAGAAACAGATACGGAAGGATTTTCAGATAAATGGTAAGCTATGGAGGAAAGGGAAGTATGCAATCGGACTGACTCAACCCTGGACTCCAAAGAGTCGAGATGCTCCAAAGACCTCCTGGCAATGAAAAGATGCCATGCACAAATCACACCATGAGGATGAAGGCAAATAACCCAAGACAAAAGGGCATACCGACCCAAAAGATTCCAACAACAGATCAACCACATTTGCACAGCAAGGGCAGAAGAGGAGAGGCATACTAATGTGAAAAACATGAGAGTCCAAATCTCCTCAAAAAACCCATTTGAGGTGCGATGAATAGCCTCAAACACCTTTTTTAGGAAGGACAAAGAACAGAGAAGGATTGACAGTGTGAAACGAATATGGTAAAATTGGGGCTGGGAAAATGAAAATAAAGTACTGAGGTCAGATCCCCACAAAGGGACAAGCAACTCCAAATGCTGCGAGTCCAAATGGGGAAAATCAGAATCAATGATAACCCAGAGCATAGTCATCCAGAGTACATGAGGGTCGAGGCATACTGGCACCTTAACGCAACTAGTCCCCCAAAACAACTCACATGAACCCCAATATCTGGAAAGGGAGGAAACACTAAATACTGAATCATGAACTCTTCACAGGGAAGGGAAGGCATAGAATCATAGGAAATGGGAAATAAGAATAAAACATAACCACCAGATTAACCACCAGTCTAGAAATAGGGAAGGAGGCCAGGGCACACGAATGTGAGGCATATGCAGGAAGGTAAAACAGGCTGTCCTCATCAATATGTTTAGGCAAACCCTCAAATGGGATAGGAGGACAATCATCAGGTGACTCAAAAACTGCATAAAATAAGCTAACTCCCAAAGAAGAGAGCCATTACTTCTTGAACAGATACAACTTGCTCAGACATCAACAAATCAGCTGTAGTAGTGATAGTAGCTGCAGTAGATACTACATGGAGTTGAAAGTACCTAACCAGTGGAATTATCAAGTTTCACAAACTGTAAAAATTCAAAAACATACAGTTAAAATATGTATGGCCTAATAATCAACAGTAAACATGATCAACTAAACATTTATCAGTCAGAAAACACGAGCAAAAAACACATCATAACAGTGAGACTACCAATTGAGAAGTGATAATGGGTTGCATGGAAGAGAGGGCACTAGTGATGATAGTTATGTCACACTCCTATTGGTGGAGGGTTGCTGCATGATAACATGCAGATGTCACATATGAACACAGGTGAGGGTAGGTGGGAGTATCAAGGGTAGTAGTGAGAAAAAATTGGCCCATATACAGGGACAAAAGTCGAAAAAAACGCTATTTGTGAGGTGAGGTAAGACAGTGTATTGGAAAATAAATGTCTGATCTAATGTCATTTAATAGACAAATATAGAAAATATGAAATTTGCATATGAGAAATATGCACATCATGACTACAAGTTAAACAATACACTAAGAACATGACCAAACATTTATTAGTGGTAAATAAAGGGTAATCACTAGTACTCTCCCCGGAACCATTTATTAATGGTAAATAAAGGGTAATCACTAGTGCTCACCTCAGAACCACTTATTAATGGTAAATAATTAGTAATCACTAGTACTCTCCTCAGAACCACTTATTAATGGTAAATAAAGGGTAATCACTAGTACTCTCCCCAGAACCACTTATTAATGGTAAATAAAGGGTAATCACTAGTGCTCACCTCAGAACCACTTATTAATGGTAAATAAAGGGTAATCACTAGTACTCTCCTCAGAACCATTTATTAGTGGTAAATAAAGGGTAATCACTAGTGCTCACCTCAGAACCATTTATTAATGGTAAATAAAGGGTAATCACTAGTGCTCACCTCAGAACCACTTATTAATGGTAAATAAAGGGTAATCACTAGTGCTCTCCTCAGAACCATTTATTAGTGGTAAATAAAGGGTAATCACTAACGCTCTCCTCGGAACCATTTATTAGTGGTAAATAAAGGGTAACCACTAGTGCTCACCTCAGAACCATTTATAAGTGGTAAATAAAGAGTAATCATTAACGCTCACCTCGGAACTCATCCGTCATTTACAATAGAAATCACTAAGCCAAGAATACAAAAGTCTAGAGGCATCACAGTGAATGAGAGGAAAGTATCCCTCACCCACATACAAGATCTGCAGACTTGTTTAACAGCACCTTACTCCTTCTAGCATATTCTTGACAGTAAAATAAAATAACCCAATCATATAAAAAAGCACATCTTATTCTGTGGTCTACAATTTCCTGAACACTTAGTGGTTCTTACACGTCTCCATCATCTATGTTAATAGACTATTCTTTTTTTTTTGAGACATACAATAAATATCTACAAACTTGAAAAGTGTAAACAAATCAGAATGCTTACTAAGATTCTGTAATTTATCTCATAAAATCGTATTTGAAGATATCTTCAGATTACTTTTAATACCAACATTACAATATCTACTAAAAACATCACTGAGATTACAATAAGAGTCTGCAATTATTTTTTTAAACTTTAGGGTGAATATTTTTAGAAATTTCATTCATGTGTATTAAGTTTATTCTAATAAAGTCAAATCTACTGCTTTCTGATGACTTTCAGTTTTAATATATTACAAAATTATATTAACCTAAAAATTAACACTAATTTCAATTAAAAGAAAATATGTTGAATTAAAACTTACTTGCAACATGAAATACAACAACTGCAGTTGAACTGGTAACTCATCCAAGGTGAATTTAAATTTTCCTTGCGAAGTATGCCAAAATGTATCATCTTCATCCTGCACTTGCATTACAGCCTGATCGTTCTCGTCTACAAGGGTGGCCGACGTGACATTACATTTAGCCACCGCTGGAAAAATTGGTTAAAGCAAAAGTTACTTTAACAGTTCAATGAAAGTCGCGTTCACTGAACACACATAACTAAAACTTTCTCTGTTAACATAAAAACTGGTTCTTCAATATTGAGATTATTCACTAAAATCTTTAAATATCACCTTACAAGTTAAAAACAAGCCTGTTGAACTTTTCAATAAATATAAATGAGTCAGCCTTGTCTGTGTTTATAAAACTTTCATCCTCAACAGATGTCTCACACTTATACAACAATATATCTCTTGAAACAACTGCATTTGAAAATAACAAAAATGTCATACTAAATGTACAGCAGTATATATTTCAAATAACGGGGGAGGTATTGCAATCGGATCTGTGTTTCCACGTGTGTATCTCGAAAACTAATAAACCAACATACACAACAGTCCTCCCCAAATTTGGTCCAGATCCAAATCTGGATTACGGATCACTTTGAAGCATTTCTTAATAATGTGGAGATAGGGCAGTTTTGGGTTAATAACTCCGTAATGTGTGATCGGACTTGTGCCAAATTTCATGGGCACATTAAGGTTGAGACTCCTCATCACATTATAGAAAAAGGTCTGGATTACTGATCATTCTGATCTGAGAAGGATTTTCTGAGTTTTCAGAGGTGAAATTTGACGTCATCTAATATGAATGCAATGCAATCTTGAAAAGGTGCAGTGTGGCGAGGGTATGCAATTCTCTGATTGATCTTGTTTATAATAAAGTTATTAATGATTTATTAGAATGTTAACTGGCATTATTTATGAAAATACCTCCTTTAAAAATGTTGAAATGAAATTCTAAATTATTTTCTAGGCATCTCTACAAGTATTCTTCACGTTATTATGCGTCCAGTAGAAGAAACTTACCTACGTCATCCTCTGTGAGAGTAACTGCTCGAGCATAGGCTGTGACCACCTGCTCTGTGGGCATTATAGCTACCGTATCCAGTTCTGCTTCACACTCCTGTACCACTGCAGTCATGATTGGTGGAAGTGAGTCTCCACCTGGACTGTCCAATGATTTTTCCTCAGAGTAGATAACTTCACTAGGCTTTAAAATCTCTAATGATACAATTTCTTCATTTATCTTCTGTTCTCTTTCAAACAGAGGAGAACTAATCTTTCTCGGGTCACTTTTTCTGTTAGCATGCTTTGGAGAAATGCCTGTAAATCCTTCTGATACAAGTGGTTCTGAGGGAATCTAACATGAAAACAGACAAGTTACAGATATAGGCTGTGAAACGAGTTATTTTGTACCTTTAATATCAAATCCTCTCAGATCAATTTTTTTTTAATTATTGCATAAACTTGAAATGTTCTATTAACTGCTGATAAGATTGGATTACACTAAATAAAAAATACACTTTGTTTACTTTCCATTCTACATACTATTACACAGGAAGACAAGCATTAGTTAAGTGTTTTCTCCAGTAGGGTTTACCAAAAAGTAAAATTTCATTCAAAAGGATTTCTTCACTGACACATCATAAAAAAACATGTGTACAATTAATATAAACTGTCACCTAATGTTCTAAAAACCTTGCATCTAATCATATACCAACAGACATAAATCAGTGGCACCTGTGTTTTATAAACAGGTAATGTAGTCTGTCACCTAATGTTCTAAAAACCTTGTATCTAATCATATACCAACATACATAAATCAGTGGCACCTGTGTTTTATAAACAGGTAATGTAGTCTGTCACCTAATGTTCTAAAAACCTTGCATCTAATCATATACCAAAAGACATAAATCAGTGACACCTGTGTTTTATAAACAGGTAATGTAGTCTGTCACCTAATGTTCTAAAAACCTTGTATCTAATCATATACCAACATACATAAATCAGTGGCACCTGTGTTTTATAAACAGGTAATATAGTCTGTCACCTAATGTTCTAAAAACCTTGCATCTAATCATACACCAACAGACATAAATCAGTGACACCTGTGTTTTACACACAGGTAATATAGTCTATCACCTAATGTCCTGAAGACCTTGCATCTAATCATATACCAAAAGACATAAATCAGTGACACCTGTGTTTTATAAACAGGTAATGTAGTCTGTCACCTAATGTCCTGAAGATCGTAAATAATCATATACCAACAGACATAAATCAGTGTCACCTGTGTTTTATAAACAGGTAATGTAGTCTGTCACCTAATGTCCTGAAGATCTTGTTTAATCATATACCAACAGACATAAATTAGCGACACCTGTGTTTTATAAACAGGTAATATAGTCTGTCACCCAATGTCCTAAAGACCTTGTTTAATCATATACCAACATACATAAATCAGTGACACCTGTGTTTTATAAACAGGTAATATAGTCTGTCACCTAATGTCCTGAAGATCTTGTTCAATCATATACCAACATATACCCGTGATTACAATTTGATAAAATGACAGTTGTCCTGTGATTACAATTTGATAAAATGACAGTTGTCCTGTGATTACAATTTGATAAAATGACAGTTGTCCAGTGATTAGAATTTGATAAAATGACAGTTGTCCTGTGATTACAATTTGATAAAATGACAGTTGTCCTGTGATTACAATTTGATAAAATGATTGTAATCACAGGACAACTGTTGTAATCACAGGACAACTGTCATTTTATCAAATCATTTTATGAAATTGTAATCACAGGACAACTGTCATTTTATCAAAGTAACACCAGTTGTTACCTTCATGTACTGTTGTAACACTAGTTGTTACCTTCATGTACTGTTGTAACACCAGTTGTTACCTTCATGTACTGTTGTAACACCAGTTGTTATCTTCAAGTAGTGTTGTAACACTGGTTACTATCTTTAATTTCTGTTGCAGACTTAATGTACACTGTATTTAAGATTAAGCTTTTTTTTAAAATACCAAACATCATACAAATCAAAGAATTTTTGTTGTTTACATAATGATTTGATTTATTGACTTGTTTTTATTTTAAGTTGGAGTTACAAGAAGTGTCACCCCACAAAGGGTTAGAAGGAAAGGAAGCTCAGCAGTCCTTAACAATAATGAGGAACATGATTAAAGCACCTTGGCAAGGTATACATACGTGTCAAGAAAAGACTGACGATTCCCAGTGTTCTTTCTGTGAGCTGTGTTCTATATGGTATCAACTTGCCTTAGCTTTGATGGAATACTTCTGTCCAATTATGGAGGTTACTATGTCAGATGTAAGTGTTTGTCCATTCATACCGTGTTGAAGGGGCCACAACAGCCCCATTTGGACTTAAAGTAACCTAATGGTTTTACAAAAAAACACAAAAACTTGTATGTTCTTATGATATATTAAAACAATATTATAGTATTGAAATGCATTTTTTAAAACTGTTTGTTTAATTATGTAAGTATGAAAGCATTCTAATAAAAATGTTATATGTAAGCTGATATAGTAAACAACTTTTATAAAGGGTTTATGTGTAAAGGATATGTTGGGTTAAATCTTACCTCAGGATAGCAGTCAGAAGATGTTATCTTACCCTGAACTGGAATACATCAGCAATTTGTATGTGGATCAACTGGACAACTGTTGTTACCTTCATGTACTGTTTTAGTGTTACAACAGTACATGAAGGTAACAATTAGTGTTACAACAGCACTTGAAGCTAACAATTGGTGTTACAACAGTACATGAAGGTAACACCTGGTGTTACAACAGTACATGAAGGTAACAATTAGTGTTACAACAGTACTTGAAGCTAACAACTAGTGTTACAATGATACTTGAATCTAACAGTGTTACAATGGTACTTGAAGCTAACAACTAGTGTTACAATAGTACTTAAGGATAGCAATTAGTGTTACAAATTAAACAGTATTTGAAGCTAACAACTTATATTTTGTGACAATACTCATGCTGTTTGAAAAATTACCTGTTTAATGAAAACATCTAACATGAGAATAAAGCAATTAACATTAATATCCATATCAGAACTGCCCTCTGCAGGCTGTTGTGGGCAACTAATCTCTGTCTTATGACCACATACTCCATCACAGTCAGGCCACAAAAAATTTCCATGGGTGACAACCTTTTCCGAGTTAGCCTTCCCCAACTCTGTCCCTTTAAAAGACTCGATGCCTGATGAAAACAATATGAGCAAGAAGTTCAAAGGAAAAGGTACTTCAAGCATAGTCAAGACCTACAATAATAACAAAATACAACAAATTCTTGATGTCTTTCTACTAACTTTTACAGAATCTTAGTTCTAACAACCTCAAAAGCGAAGAAGCAGCATAAATTTTTTCAGCTCGTGTCTTACCTATGTTTTCTCAAATACTAGGCCTTACCACAAAAATCCTAAAATATATATACAAACTTCTGTAATTATTTTCACTTCCAAATCCTTATCTTCAAAATAATAAAAAAAACAAGATAATAAAAAAAATTGAAATTTTAAAACCTGCAAATAGGGATCGTAAAAAAAGTAAGGAACAAGGCTGGAGATACATTATTTACTTAAACTATAAACCCCAATTTAGGCTCCATGCTGTTATCTAGAATTACATTTGGTAGAGTTTGCTGGCTTTTTGATGCTCAACTATGGGATTACTTGATATGGTAGCTGCTTTACAAATTGTAATGATAATAAACATATCTAGTAACTAGTAGATACGGTTCATTTATAGTTTCTGTGTAACTAAATTATCTCTATAAAATGCATAGCAGTGAGCAAATATATGCCTAGACTACGAGACAACCCCCAACAAGCAGGTATACAATTTTAAGAGTAGAAAAGAAAGCATCTTTACAAAAAAAAACATATATACGTCTAAAACATCGCTTTAAATAAACCTTTCTTTTAAAGTCATTATTCTATGAATGTGTGTGATAAAATTTAATACTATGTGTATTGATTTTTTTATTCCTTCACTTCTTCGCTCCTTAAAGATATCGATTGTACAGTGTACAAAACATTGAGTGTCTACATGTTACAGTCATCTAATGTTCATCTATTATTGACTGGTAATTCCTGTTCCACCCTATACTTAAACTTTTTAAAGGAACACCAGATATATGTAATACTAACCTGTAACCAGTGTAATCACTGTTATGTAATACTAACTTGTAACCAATGTAATCACTATTGTGTAATACTAACCTGTAACCAATGTAATCACTGTTATGTAATACTATCGTGTAACCAATGTAATCACTATTGTGTAATACTAACCTGTAACCAATGTAATCACTATTATGTAATACTAACGTGTAACCAATGTAATCACTATTATGTAATACTAACTTGTAACCAATGTAATGCCTGCTGTGTAATACTAACCTGTAACCAATGTAATCACTGTTCTGTAATACTAACCTGTAACCAATGTAATCATTGTTATGTAATACTAACCTGTAACCAATGTAATCACTGTTCTGTAATACTAACCTG
>NW_013676378.1:0-14530 GCF_000517525.1 Limulus polyphemus
GGTAGAATACTGTAGCTTTAACAGATAAAGTTGATAGTATCACTGAGTAGTTCAAGTACGTTATCAAGTAGAATACTGTAGTTTTAACAGATAAAGTTGATAGTATCACTGAGTAGTTCAACTGCATTATCTGATAGAATACTGTAGCTTTAACAGGTAAAATTGATAGTATCACTGAGTAGTTCAAGTACATTATCTGGTAGAATACTGTAGCTTTAACAGGTAAAGTTGATAGTATCACTGAGTAGTTCAAGTACATTATCTGGTAGAATACTGTAGCTTTAACAGATAAAGTTGATAGTATCACAAGGTAGTTCAACTACATTATCTGGTAGAATACTGTAGCTTTAACAGATAAAGTTGATAGTATCACTGAGTAGTTCAAGTACATTATCTGGTAGAATACTGTAGCTTTAACAGATAAAGTTGATAGTATCACTGAGTAGTTCAAGTACATTATCAAGTAGAATACTGTAGCTTTAACAGATAAAGTTGATAGTATCACTGAGTAGTTCAAGTACGTTATCAAGTAGAATACTGTAGCTTTAACAGATAAAGTTGATAGTATCACTGAGTAGTTCATTTACATTATCTGGTAGAATACTGTGGCTTTAACTGGTAAAATTGATAGTATCACTGAGTAGTTCAAGTACATTATCAGGTAGATAACTGTGGCTTTAACAGATAAAGTTGATAGTATCACTGAGTAGTTCACCTACAGTACCTGGTAGAACACTGTAAACTTTATATGTAAAAGTTTTTAGGAGTTTTTCTATTATGTCTGTGAGGGGATGAAAGTTAATTGAATTTTGTTTTCTTTTGAATCAGTTGTAACAGATATTATTTTTAACTTCACTAGTCATGGTATATGTTGTTGAGAAACCGAAGTATGATATAAGAAAAACAAACACTTTTATTTATAAAGACACTACAGAAGTTGTAGAGTACAAGCTTGTCAAGTCAAAAACTACCAGAAAGTTCCAAATTCCAGGGCCTCCCGGCCCTTGGTCATATGATCTCAATATACAGATTCTATTCTTAGAACTCCAGTGTGAATTTGGACTTGTGTATAAGAAATTAAGTGATAGCCATATAATTCAATTATCAGGAAAATAGCCGAGTTGAATTCTCCGGCACTTGGCGTAACCAACTCTGGTGCAGCATGTCCATGATTGTCGTGTCTATGTGAATAATGGTCAGTTCTAAACATGGTCTTTTAATCTTCGAAATGTCCGAGTTAAACATGAAGCATATAAGTTAATAATCTGATTACCCTGCATCATTATATCAGATATGCTTAGAGTATATGTATGAAATGTTTTTGTGGCAAAGTTTTGTAGCCGTTGATTTGCTATACTGTAAAATACACTAACTGTTATATTTCCCTACAAAGACACTTACAGTTTATAGGGTTTTAGAGTTCTGAATGACCAGGGGAAGCTGTGAAACTAGCTATACAGATTTTCACTGTTGTATGTTGGAGGGAAACTTAATAGATTTCTTAGAATCAATTTTAGCTTTAAATACATAAAGCTTGTCTATGAATATGACCCATCACTTTTCTGATATAGAACATTATGGGCTCAGGAGTGGAAAAAAAGTGGTTAATGTGTTGGGCTGTGGATAGGAAGTTCCGAGGTGTGAATATGCTGTTGAACATGTTCAACACTTTCAGGGCATTATTACTGTGTCAGTCAATCTTAGTGTTCACTTAAAAGCAGTTGTATAGGCAGCAGGTGTTGTCGATTGGTTGTTCAACCTCTGGTCAGCAATTCTAAATTAGGAATAGCTAAGGGTCTCTGACCAGAATATTTAGCCCATGTGTCACATCAGGTGCCATTCAGCTAGAAATATAACAATCCTAATGTTATAGGTGAAGTTGAAGAATGAGTTTTTTTTTTAAGAACAGTAAATAAATTACCAATGAGTTGAACATTACGAGATGATTGTATTAGTCCAGTGTTGTTTATTGACTAATTGCAAATTAAGTTTGAAAAACACAGAAATTGAATATGGTGGGAGATTTCGTATGAATAAGCTTATCACTTTAGGAACTAAATTAGGTATTTTTAATGTTTGTCGTGAGTTTATTCCTACAGTAGGAGATAAAACATTTTTTGTGTCCCTTCAGTGATAGGGTATTTTTTTTTTGCTCTTCAGCAGACACTGACATAATGGGAACGTCATCAGGTGTTGAACATGAAGCAAAAGAGTGTACTGAAGTTTTGAAAGACTTGGAGAAACTTTCTACCCTGTTGCAAAGCCACAGAATTACAGAAAGTGTGTCATCAAAAATCGTGGAGGAAGTTAAAGTCATGCTTTCTTCCTATTGGAGGCGACTCGTTGAGTCTGTCAGTCAGTGCAAGGCTCTGCAGAAGGTATGGCTAATCCAAACTAGAGATCCAGTGCTAATCAACAGTTGGTTTCTGATGTAGTTATTGGAAAAAGTTTAATGACAACAATTACTGAGTGCTATGTGTTGTTGTATGCAAAATTTGGTAGTGTGACACATAAGCAGTGTGATTGTAAAGGACTTTTTGTTAAAAAAAAAGCAATTTCTCCATGTACAGCAATCTAGAAGAGAAATTTTGAATAATTGCATGGAAAGTAATTTAAAAGCTGATAGATAATTTTTAATTTGCTAAATTACAGTTTATGGTAAACAGGGATTTCATTTGTGAATTGTTTAATTTTACAGGAACTAGAGCATACACTCACCAACAAGCGGCAGAAACTATGCCAGGTTTATAATGCCAAGAAAGCCCTTGAAAGGGAGCTAAAAGAGTTGAAACTTCATCAAAATGGATGTAAGGTGTCAACTTCTGAAGTGACTAAAAATAAGGATGGAGCTTACTTAGCACTTCTCACTGAAAATAGAGCTTTACAGCAGCAAATTTATTTGTTGCAAGAGGAAATCACACAATTAAAAGACAGTTCTGTGCCAAAGCAGCCCTTCATTTTGAAGAAAACAGCAGAGAAAGATTTGACATCTTTGAAATTTGATTTCCCGTCTGAGAATACAGTTAAAAGTTCAGCAGGGAAAGAACAGAAGAACACCAATTATGGAAAATAAGAAAGTGCAATTGGTTGGAATTTCAAAATTCTTCCCCCTTTTTTTTTTTGAGCCCCGATTGGGCTTCAGCGAACAGGTGCACATGCCTTGTTGCAGTTCTTGGTTTAAATTCTTGTAGTGAAGTTTTCATTGAAGTAAAATTTAGCAAGATTTGGAAAAGCTAGTTGAACAGTTAGAAGATGTTTGTACAGGGTAAAATGTGTGAAGCGGGTTTATTCCTGCCTCACAGTGAGTGGTCCTAAGTTCAAATTTTTATTAACTTTATTCAATCTGTTATATAATAACATTTTTCATAACTATTATCTAAACATATTTTGTATAATATAATAATAGTTTGATGAGGGTTTTTGTAAAAAATTAAAAGTTTTTGTTGGCAGCTGAAGTTATATTAGACAGGATGGTGTAAAAAGCTTAAGATAGTAAAACTTAAAAGTTTTCAAGGTTAAAGGGTATGTGATGAAAACATCACACTGTGTGCTTGATGTTTTTAAGCACTTTATTCTTCAGAGGCCTGTTATGGGTAACTACAAAATTGTACAATTATTGTTACTAGATCTTTTGTCTACTGCAAAACATTGCTGACAAGGCCTATATTGGACCTGTTATTAGTTGTTCTGAAAAACATGAGCAAGCTGTGAAACGTTTCTTCACGCTGTATTAGGTATATTTGTTTTGTATGATAGCAAACTTTTTCTTATAACCTTGTTCACGATGTATATCATTTAATTCATTTGTATAAGCCACCAGGTTTTCATACTTTTGTTCTTTGATTCATGGAGCTTGTGATGCGAATGACTCATTGTGGCTTTTAAAATGTCTATGTTAGGGTCAGAAACAGACGTTATTAGCACATATGGTTTTCAAATTTTATTTTATAATGTTTTATTTATTAGCGAGTAATCAGTTTTAATATTTGTGAATTAATTGTTCACAGAATTAATTGTAATAGTTGTGTACATACAGAAGGATTCTAGAAAAAAACTTAAGTTAAACACTCTTCTCTCACTTACTTAAAATAAGCTTTAGAAGAAGCTGTCACTCATTTTCTATCTGTGTTTATTAAGACAGGTCTTAAAAGAAACTATGTTAACCACTAACACTTGATTATAGCGGATTAGTTTTTATAGTTATTCATTTATCATCCATTACAAAGATAATCGTACTTGAACTTTTTTTTTCTTGTCTTTGTATTTGTTAATACAGTATATAGAAGTGAGGCTTTACTCAGACTGCCATTTCTTTATGAATGTTAATAGTATGTATAGGAGAGAAACTTCAGTTGGACTGCCATTTCTTTGTACTCATTAGAGAAACAATTGGAAGTGAAACTTTTTCTTGGATTAATATTTCTTTTTATTAAAACTTCAAAGAATGTGTTTAAGTAAGCCTTTTTTTTTTCCTAGTTACATGTGTTTATTTTTTTCAACCCTTTTTTTTTTGTGTGAGCTTGTGGTTTATGTATTTAATTTCTTTGTTTTATATAGTTTTGAGTTTGGAATGATTTTTCAAAGTACACAGTCCAAGTTATTTTATAAGATAGTATTATTAATTAAGGGTAAAATCTGATTGGCTAAAATCTACAAATAAGCACCAATATATCTTTTGGTGCTGTGAAAGTTATGCTATTATAGTAATAGTGCAATTTTATTTTCTCTGCAAATGGTTGGTTATGTTATGTATTAATGCAAATGCATTATAGTGTATGAAAGTTTAGAGCAAATTGTAAATTTTGCTTATTTCTAAATATTTATTGGTGAAACATGGAGTTTAATTCATCTCAGGTTAAATTTCATCTAATCCAAGGTTAATACTTAAGTTAGTTCTGCTATCTGTCATGTTTTCAATGTACAAAATGTGATCCGAATTAAAGGAATAAACGCACAGACATAATATTAAAGCATAGTAATAGATTTTTGTTTAAGTAGGATTATTATGATATTTTTAAAAATATATTTTTGTCTCTGGTTTTCTCAGAGCATCAGGTACTTTATTAGCTAGTGCCACATACATATATATATATATTGGCTTGTACTGTTATATTAATTTTAAAATGTAAGGTATTTTGTTGGAGAAGTTATGTTTGATTTTGACAAATGAAGTAATAATGATGTTGCCTGAAGGACTTTATATAAATGCTATTTATGTTTGATGGTTTTAATTCTTACCCAGAAATAGGAAGCTTGAAATTAGTTTGAAGTGATTGTTATTTTTCTAATCTGAAGGTAGCCAGTGCTAATGTAACTGCTACACAGTTGCAGGATATTCTGGTTTAAATAGAATTTTTACTAGCACTTTCACAGTTGCAGGTCAGGTGGTTTGATAATCTCTGCATGCTACTGAGGGAAATGCTTTACTTGTAATAGATTATAACAAAAACAACAAAATACTAGTTGAAATACTATTACAGCATGTTTTTGTTGGTTGCACTAGATTAGGATGAGTCAAAATTTTTGTCAGTTGTACAATGCTGTTTTATCATTACAGTCTTTAGTTTGAAATCCAATAACTTACTGATTACTTCACCCACTTTACAACTGCTTGTCTATTTGAAATCTATAACTATAAAATTTGTTAAACTGATGCTTCATACATTGCTCTTCCATTGTTTAATGATGGTTAAAATGTTTACTTGATAAGATAGCACCGTATCTAAAAATATTTGAAACAAAAATAAACTAGTGATCATCAGGGTTGAATGCATATCTAAATGACAAAACAAGAGTGTTTTTTTTTTCTGTAGTGACAGAAACTGCTCAAAATTAAACATTTTATGTAAACACTTACAGCTCCATGTTAGGTTAGTTCCAAACCATTTTAGCACATGATTTCAAACGCTTAAAACCTAAACCCAAGAAAAGTTGGGGGTTAAGAATTGGAGGAATAAAGTACACATGTATTTCTATATACAGTCTGCTTCCTATCTAGTGTGTTCCCCGGTGGGTCAGCATTATGTTTATGGACCCACAACCCTATAAAAGCTGGGGTTCAATTCCACACAGCAGACAGTATGCAGATAGACTAATGTGTGGCTTTTCTATAAAATAAAGAAACTATCTGTTTACTGCTGATTTTATTTATATTTAGCTATCTGTTTGGTACTGTGAATGCTCTGAGTGTTATTAAGTAACATTATGGTGTTTCTACTATATTGTAATATTCAAAATAAGTTAACAGTTGCTCAAGATATTTTTTCGAATATTCAAATTGATACACACATTTATTGTATGTACATTCCACTAATTTCTACTGTATGTATGCAGATATTGTAGATTGTGTTTGTAAATTTACACAGTCAGTGTGAATAAATTATATTTCAATTGAACATTTATAACTTAAACCAAGTTTACTCTTAAAATAGATAAAACTTTTTGCTTCTTGGGTAATTTTGAAGTTTAGCTTCAATGTTTAACACTTTAGTTAGTTTGTTATTTACAGTACCTAATATGTGAACTGAAGGCATCAAGTGCGAATTGAGAATTTTTCTTTTTATTGTGTTGCATTACCCCATGTAACTAAAATAAGTATATCAGTTTAAGTATTGTTTATTAGCTGCATATAAACAAGAATGGTGGTGACACAATTTTATAGTTGGTTACTGCATGTAAGACATAAAAGCCCGACTTTTCTCTGTTTAGGCATCGAAGAAACGTACCTTTACATAAATAGATCACAGTGGCTATATTGCCGTTTGTTACTTTTAAATGGAAGTTGTACTAAGATTTGGATTCCAATTTAATCAAAGATTTTTAAGTTCAATAATCCTTTAAATATATTAAAATATGGCATTACCATAATAATTATAATTATAATAATTACCATTTATAATTGCCTTTATTAGGAAACTACATGTTGAATGATTACCACATTCATGTAATTCTACGTTACCATAATCAAATTCAAATAAAAAAAAGTGACTCTTCAACTAGTTAATACACAATAAATTGGTAAACTCCACATGTTGTATGTAATTTTTTTACCACTTTGCTATAGCCATCGTCAGGTCAAAGTGACTGCCAGCATTAATTGTGTGTCCTGTTAAAACTGTGAAAGTTCTTCATAGTTATGAGTGGACATGTAACAATGAAAATATACAACTGCCCCAAATGAATCAATCGTAAATCTTTGTATACATCTATTTATTTATACATTAAAACATAAAAAATTAACATATGTATAATCTCTGTGGGTTAAACTGTTGAGAATGCAAGTTTACAGTAAACAACATGTGGTGTCAACCTTGCTAGACTCGTGTCCCCAATCCCTACTAATCACTAGACTCATGTCCTCAATCCCTACTAATCACTAGACTCATGTCCCCAATCCCTACTAATCACTAGACTCGTGTCCCCAGTTCCTACTAATCACTAGACTTGTGTCCCCAATCCCCATTAATCACTAGACTCGTGTCCCCAGTTCCTACTAATCACTAGACTCGTGTCCCCAGTTCCTACTAATCACTAGACTCATGTCCCCAATCCCCATTAATCACTAGACTTGTGTCCCCAATCCCCATTAATCACTAGACTTGTGTCCCCAATCCCCGTTAATCACTAGACTCGTGTCCCCAATCCCCATTAATCACTAGACTTGTGTCCCCAGTCCCTACTAATCACTAGACGTATGTCCCCAATCCCTACTAATCACTAGACTGATGTCCCCAATCCCTGTCAATACCCAGTCCACTTCCATTTTCAAATTATCTGTGCATCTTTATATTGTATTTAAGAATAATTGTTTACCTATTTATTGTGTATTTATGACTTTCTTCACTGTCATTTCAAAGTTCACCTAAGTGTTTGCATATGTTTTACATTTTAAGAATATGTGGTAAAGTATAGTATCTATTGTGTGTTTTTCTCTTGGTAGGGTACTGCTTTTGTTTTCAAATAGCTCTCATACTACAATTGCAAAAGAAATGCATCAATCAAGTTAAAGAATGAAGAAAAACTGCCATTTTTATACTAACAAACAAAGAGATTTGTATCTTAATTGCAAACCTTATCTCTAAGAAACGATAATGACCATGATATATTACTATTCAGGTTCAGGTTCCATATTTCTTGTTACAATCAGCATTACTTTAGGGTATTTGTTATCTACATTAGAGGGGGCCCTCATGAAAACTTTTTCTATTACAGTTGACTTGTGCTAGAGAAAAAAAAAATAACTCAGTAAATATATATTTTGTCACACACTATACATGAGTTGTTAGGAATGGCAAGTCTAGGTAAGAAATAGCTCTTACTAAAAAATATTTTATATAACTGGATCTTTAAGAATATTGATACAAATAGTTCTCATTTTTTGTTTTTAAGTAGTATTATATATATATATATGATCAAACATATTTTTTCTTCTCTTTCCCCAAATGTTCAATCTGATTACAAAGGAGGATTTTTTTGGGGGGAGGGGGGGTCTTACCTTTTTTTTTCTATAGAATTTGATCATTTTTGCTACTTAAAAAGTTTTGAATACTTTAGTTTTCTGTTTTTTTTACCTGGTTTGATATTAGTTCACTGCCATTTTTACTTGATAACATGTGTGAGAAAATCGAAACTCATCTTCTAGCGTTAGGAACTGTTTCTTTCACTGGATTGTGTGTTCAGGCCTAATCTTCTAGCGTTAGGAACTGTTTCTTTCACTGGATTGTGTGTTCAGGCCTAATCTTCTAGCGTTAGGAACTGTTTCTTTCACTGGATTGTGTGTTCAGGCCTAATCTTCTAGCATTAGGAACTGTTTCTTTCACAGGATTGTGTGTTTAGGCTTAAGTATTATCAGCTGCCATTGATCTAAATACTGTTTTAGGTAGATGCAAACTCAGATTATCGGTGAGTTGTAGTCATTGCATTGTATTGAAGTCTCGAACTGCGGAATGGCAAAGTCACTTGTAAACATTAATATTATGTTGTCCGACTGTAAATAGCTGCTTTTGTTGTAGAAATACAGAAAGTAGTGATTGTTATGTCTTGAAATCTGTGTGAATTTATATATTGTTAGATTTGTTCTTTTGCCTTGCCCCATTTGACTTCATGATCTTCTCTATGGTAAAACTAGAAAAGTTACTCTTTTTTTTTTGCAACAAAATACTGTCTTGAACTTTTGGTTGAAGTTGACCCTGAAAGCTGGATCACTGTATGTGTGATGGGCTATTTTACATACAAACCGGTGACCTTTGAAAGAAGGATTGTATATATTTTGAGCTTTAGCTCTTGTGTTCTTCTATGGTTAAATGGCGTCTTTGTATTCCACTGTGGAATTTTCGGGGCCATCTTCTTTTCAGCATATGCCAGAGACTGGTGCTGATATTGCCTTAACACTGTGTAAAATAATTTATTGCTTGTTTGTGAGAGACCTTTTTTTTCATGAAAATTAGAATTTCTGTTCAGTTAAGCAACTTTAATCTTATGAAAACTTTAAATTCAAGTTAAAAGTGTTGTCTTATTTTAATATTGTAAAACCTCTGTAGTTTGAATAACTTAGAATTTAAAACTGAAGTACCATCCACTTTTAATTTACAATATTTTAATATTGTAAAACCTCTGTAGTTTGAATAACTTAGAATTTAAAACTGAAGTACCATCCACTTTTAATTTACAATATCTCAGTTTAATATTTTATCGTTTATCTTACGTGTTTTGAAAATACCGATTTTGAGCTTTATGATTGTATATTGAAATATTGTTTGGAGCAGTTTTAATAATGATAAAGAAGTTGAATGGAGCAGTTATGTGTAAGTTCTTAATGAAAAGATATAAGTATATCCACTTGAAGGAGTGAAAAAAAAAGTGGAAAAGGTTTCCATTTCACCCACCACGATGTAGTTTTTAGACAGTAATTATGCTATCCCACCTTGGCCAGCTTCTGGTAAAGAAGTTTGTTGACCCTTACATTGTTGAACTACCAGTTCAGATAACAACGTTTTTCAATCTCAATTACAAGTGTCAGTGTAGTTTCATATGTATATAAGCCAAGTAAAGCTGATGATATATCTATAAGTATTACATATTTGTACAGCTGCAATTGCCCTCATTTAGACAAAAATTATTTTGTAAAAGTTCTTAATGACCAACCTCGGCTCAGTTCAGAAAGTGGTAAGCTCATTTTGATGTAGACTTGTTTGTTTTTCTGATCTGTTATAACATCATCACAACCTATTAATGTAATAAATGTTTCGCTATCTAAAGTACAAATAAAAACCCTTTTTAGCTTCAGTGTTTCATGGGTTTTTATCAACTGGTTAAAGTTCATTTTAACAAAAATGACCTAGAATACAACAAGTTAGTTCACCCGAAGATATCCACAAATGTGCGTTACCTGTTCTGAATATGCAGAAATAAGTAAATATTGTTACGCCTCCAGTCGTTAGTTAATTTTCCGTAAATTCGTTCCGACGAAACTTTAGCGACACAAGTCCTTTCTTAAATAAAACTGGTTTATTTCTTCCGAATACAACTTTACCGATACACTTAATTTCAACAATCGATCTATAACAAACGCTAGAACGTCTCACGTGCTCGACAATACTCAATTACACACTCTCTGACTGCAGTTCAATTACTCATTACCTACACATTGTTCTGTAACGTTGTGACCATCTTATATATACCAGACTACCCCAATCTAGTAATCTCCCGACAATTCACGAAGGTTCGAGAAGGAAGTGGCGTGATACTAGTCACGTGACCTCGCTGACGCAACAATATGAATCACATTTTGAAAAGGCCGAAGTTAATGATGGTGGGGTAACGAGATGTTTATTAAAACTCAAGGAAATTTCATCGGTAGTTACTATTAAATATTTTATGTTAAGTAAATTCATCTAGCAAAGAAGTTTTCAAAAAATAACATGGTACTAATTTAAATTTGATCAATTAAGCCATATTTTGTTCATAAACAGTGTCTATAATTTTGTTAAATGATATCTGACTCAAAGAAGATAGCAGATAATTTTCAATGACCCATACGAGAACAAACAAAGCCTTAAAAAACAAGGTGAAACTCATCTGCTGCCCTCTTCCGTAAAACAGTTAAAATTCAATTCTTGATGTATTTTCTGTGGTTTTTGATTGAGGCTGACATATACACTACCTAAAGATATATACAGAGGATATGAGTACGTTATATTAAAACGATTTTGAATGCGCAAGTCATGTGAAAATCACAGCCGATACATATATATATATGTATCACAACTACGTTTTGGCGTCGCGAAGGTAGTGTAGTGCCACCGAATACTGATCGCTGTTAGAAAGAGTATGTCACAGTCTTTTCCTACCATAAATATTCATACACTTGAATCATAAAGGTGTGGTCTGGCCGGGGATTTTCGATTTCCAAGACGAGGATATCGTTTGAACTAAATGACTTAAGGCACCATGACCATTGAGAAAAAGACTACAATAAGTCGTACCAAAACCGTGATAAGCAAAATGTAACAGGCGAGAATTCATGAATACAAAGATCAATGGCCTAAGGCAACAGTAATCAATATAATACAGAAAGATCTCCGTTTGGAAAGCAACACAAGTCTCATACACACACAAGTTACATCCTCGACATATCCGTTCAACCACATAATTTATCAAGGCCAGGTGGTTAGGACGCTCGACTCGCAATTTGAGGGTCGCGGGTTCGAATCCCTGTCACACCAAACATGCTCTCCCTTTCAGCCGTGACGGTCAATCCCACTATTCGTTGGTAAAAAAGTAGCCCAAGATTTGGCGGTAGGTGGTGATGACTAGCTGCCTTCCCTCTAGTCTTACAATGCTAAATTAGGGACGGCTAGCGCAGATAGCCCTATTGTAGCTTTGCGCGAAATTCAAAACAAATAAATCATTTTTCAAGCAATTGGAAAATGAAATGTGTGTTCATGCTCCTTCATACAAAGACATTCTGGTCAAGTCGCACGGACGCATCGCCTGTGGATTTCGTTTTCGTTCTTGGACGCTAGATAGTTTTTGGAAAAGCCCACTTTGGACATGGCAGCCTTATGACGGAACTTTTCGTAATCAGAACTATGATGCATAGCTATAGTCAGGAAGCACGGTTGTCAGATAGAGCGTGACCGGACGTAGTATGTAATGGTTTGGTGAACGAAAATCGTTGTAATATAATGTATCCAAACTGTACATTTCTTCAGTTTTTTTAAAAGCCAATTAGTTATTACAAATAATTCTTAGTAATTTAGGCGTCTAACAGATCAAAAATAAAAACGGAACACAACAGTAAATAAGTAGGTAACACTAATGTGAACATATAAGAATGTTAATACCTTGACATGTAAAAGTTGTAATAAATGTCGATTCCCATGACAACAAAGAAACAATTAACGACCCAATGCGGATTCTTGGAATGCTACTGAAAAAATCACAACTTTTTCCTGTATTGTCAGTAAACTATATTTACGTGTGCACAAAGAAGTCTAAGATAACTTAACTTTAGCTTATAATAAATACACATAAACATTAATACTAGAGAAGTACATCTCGTGCGGGCCCGGCATGACCAGGTGGTTACGGCACTCGACTCGCAATCTGAGGGTCGCGGGTTCGAATCCCCGTCCCACCAAACATGCTCGCCCTTTCAGCCGTGGGGGCGTTATAATGCGACGATCAATCCCACTATTCGTTGGTAAAAGAGTAGCCCAAGCGTTGGCGGTGGGTGGTGATGACTAGCTGCCTTCCCTCTAGTCTTACACTGCTAAATTAGGGTCGGCTAGCGCAGAGAGCCCTCGTGTAGCTTTGCGCGAAATTCAAAAACAAACAAACAAACCATCTCGCGCGAGAAAATTAGTGAGTGTTGTTAGGTTTGTGTGGTTAAATGAAAGCATGTTAGGGTTGAGTTAGGTATTTGGTTAATTTGTTGAAATTCTGAATTATATTGTTGTGTTATTTAATTATTTTTCGCTCCACTGATGGATTTTGAAAGGATTGGGTGTCCATTAATGAAAGTTAAGTGTTCACGTAGGATTTAGTCACCTAAAATGCTTATGTTAGGAAATAAAAGTTGTATTTATCTAAATTGGGTCCATGTTCCTTACGTGGAGATTCGGTGACGGGGAACCCACTTGGAGACTAATAATACTTGGAGCCGGCTTGAATCGGTAATAAAAAACAACAACATTAATATAAGTTTAACATGATAGCAAATATATACAACGTTTTGTCCAACTTTTTTTTTGTACGTCAACGTGTTGGACGTATGAAAATTTATATTTGTGCCAATTTACATCTTAATTGCTTTAAATATGATCGAACAGAAGCCCAAAATATACATTTTTGGATTGTTTGACCTTTGACCCCATAAAATCCTGGGCTTATTGGACCAAGGTATAACCCTACAAAGTTTCAAGCCAATCCGCCGAGAATTGAAGGAATGGCGGTCAATTGAAAAGTGTTTTGGAAGAAGAAAGAAAGAAGAAGAAGAAAAAACAATATAAAAATGACATGTTTCTGGTGAGACATAACTATAAAAGAAATATTCAACATCAAACAACTAGCTATTCCTTTATGATATAATAAAAATGATCAATAATACATCAGTGTTGCAAATACATTTAAAAACCATATTAATCTAGGTCTATTATGCTAATATATTACAAAAAATAAAAATTAGAATAAGATGCTTCGTAGCAGTAATAGCCAAATAGCTGCAGTTAAAAAAGTAATAAGCAGAAAACGGGTACTTATTAGTTGTGAATAGTCTTCGGATTTAAAATTTTTATTCTGTCGAATTTTTAATAATGATAGTGATATAAATAGAAAATTATAATAGTTTATTTGATATAATATTTCTTGAAATCTATAATTAGCAAAAACTACAGTCTTCAAAGCATAATTTTCAGTGAATTACTATTGTAGAAGTTGCAGAAAGTGCAGTTATAAGTTCCATCAAATACCTTTTGTTTTGTGCATGTTCCGTGTCAGGAACTTACTTTTTTATATTATATATATAGTAAGTTAAAATATACGTATTAGTGTGTTGGGCTAAGGATTCTTCTAAAGTAGGTATCTGTGACTTGTTGGCGATAAATCCAAAAATAAATGGACAACACACACTCCACTTGTTTTCAAATAATATATTCAAAACAAGTTAAACGTATGTAAAAAAATGCTTTACATTATGTATATCATAGTTGTATCTAAATGCTATAAAGTTTTCTTCTTCTTGTCAAAAGCCCACTTAGGCCAATTCAATTGCTTTAGAATTCAGTTGACAAGCCAGACTATTTTTTTCTGTTTTTATTCTAAACTCTATCAGTTTATAATTCACTTATTCCTTTTTCTTTTATCTTTTTGGCCAGGTGGTTAGGGCGCTCGACTCGTAATCTGCGAGTTGCGGGTTCGAATCTCCGTCCCACCAAACATGCTCGCCCTTTCAGCCGTGAGGGCGTTATAATATGACGGTCAATCCCACTATTCGTTGATAAAAAGGTAGCTCAAGAGTTGGCGGTGGGTG
>NW_013676378.1:14551-15610 GCF_000517525.1 Limulus polyphemus
ATAAAAAGCGTAGATCAAGAGTTGGCGGTGGTGTTGATGACTAGCTGCCTTCCTCTAGTCTTACAATGCTAAATTAGGGACGGCTAGCGCAGATAGCCCTAGTGTAGCTTTGCGCGAAATTCAAACAAACAAACAATCTATATCTTTTTTTCTTGTATCACAACAGTGTTGGTGTATAGTTCACTTACACTGTCGTTGAGTTACTGCAATTGTATTATGAACTTCCGATACTCGTCTGCTTCTTCGTACTTAGGCCTACTTCCAGTAAATGTCTGCTTTTCGCAAATAGGCCTACTTCCAAATAATAGTTTGCTTTTTGTCAAAGTCCACATAGGAAGGTTCAGTTGCTTTAGAACATCCTTTGACGAGACAAATTATTCTACTATAATGTCTGAAAACTGTTAATCTCACTTTAATATATCAACTGTTAAGCTATTCTCTCCTGTGATGGTTAACTTTACGTTTTCCGACCTTTCTCTGACCGAACATTTCTTTTACGTGACTTTACTTCTCGCTCTCTTCCCATTCTTCATTTTCTCATCTGCTCACTAGCAATTTATATGTTTCTCACTGAGGTGTTCTAGAAATCCCTGTAGCTTTGAGAGCAATAATTTACAAACACAATTTCCAACATTCATCTCCTTTTAACTTTCTTATCATAAAAACTAAACAATCACGAAATATTAACTTACAAAATAAATAAATTAATACTACCTATACTAAAGAGTTTATATATCTGACATAAACCCCTTTTTAAGAGAAATATATATTTACTATATTTTTCACTATATTCAAAAAAGCTGTTTTCAGCTCATTCACAATGTTTTCTCATATAGACTACACTAACATTTACAGTTCCTTTGTCTGTGTACAGTGTCCAATAGGGGTTCACTTTGATAGGATCTCTTGTCTTCATCTTGTCCTTGTGTAGCCTGAGATCTGTCTTTCCTGATCTATCTCTATACTGGCACAGTAGATCTTGTTCCTCTTTTTTCTTCTTACCAGTGAATTCTTCACTTATATTGATGTTCTTGTATGTTTCATCTCCACTCAGTGCTC
>NW_013676379.1:0-8460 GCF_000517525.1 Limulus polyphemus
AACTCCTTACTCTTCTTGACAAGTGTTTATTCTTTCTAACAACTCCTTACTCTTCTTG
This sequence comes from Limulus polyphemus, assembly GCF_000517525.1. NCBI lineage: Eukaryota > Metazoa > Arthropoda > Merostomata > Xiphosura > Limulidae > Limulus > Limulus polyphemus. The sequence continues at coordinate 59 of NW_013676379.1, forward strand.
ACAAGTGTTTATTCTTTCTAACAACTCCTTACTCTTCTTGACAATTGTTTGTCCTTTCTAACAACTCCTTACTCTTCTTGACAATTGTTTATCCTTTCTAACAACTCCTTACTCTTCTTGACAAGTGTTTATTCTTTCTAACAACTCCTTACTCTTCTTGACAATTGTTTGTCCTTTCTAACAACTCCTTACTATATTTGACAAGTGTTTATCCTTTCTAACAACTCCTTACTCTTCTTGACAAGTGTTTATTCTTTCTAACAACTCCTTACTCTTCTTGACAAGTGTTTATCCTTTCTAACAACTCCTTACTATATTTGACAACTATTTATCCTTTCTAAGTCAAGAAGAGTAAGGAGTTGTTAGAAAGAATAAACACTTGTCAAGAAGAGTAAGGAGTTGTAAGAAAGGATAAACACTTGTCAAGAAGAGTAAGGAGTTGAAGTGTTTATTCTTTCTAACAACTCCTTACTCTTCTTGACAAATGTTTATTCTTTCTAACAACTCCTTACTCTTCTTGACAAGTGTTTATCTTTTCTAACAACTCCTTACTCTTCTTGACAAGTGTTTATTCTTTCTAACAACTTATTACTATTTTTGACAATTGTTTATCCTTTCTAGCAACTCCCTGTTCTTATTATTATTTGCTTATTCTATTTGACAATGTTAATGCTCTTCGGCTTATTGTTCGTATTCTGTACATATGTATGACAATAAATGTTCAGAAGAAGATAGTGTGTTATAAAAGATTCCTCACATTAGAATATCGCAGTTCTTCAATCTTTAAAACTCAGTAAAAAATGAGAACAATATTGTAGGCCTACTTCTCTACCTGTATTTGTCGCTGTTATTGTAATAAAGCTACTAAAAAGAATACTGTAACGAAAATGCAGAAAACTAGCCATATCAATTAAAGTTCTCGGGAACTCAACAAATTCCAAAGTACCTATAAAGTTTTAAAATTGAGCAATTTAAAATGAAACTGATAACAAACAATTTAGAAATTAGTTAACATAGCTTAGATGTGCAGACTATAAGAGAAGCAAGTCCGCTTCAGGAAACCCTAACCCAACGTGTGTTCAGTAGATATAGTGTGTGTTGTTCATTTAAAGCACACTTCGATTACTCAAACTGAGCAGAAGAAATTCACCTCGCAAAACAGTCTGCTAAATAGTTAGTTTTTAAAAGAATTAACAAGTGCCCTGCCAGTAAATTTATTTGGCGGATTTCTCGTTCTCTAAGCTAGAAGGTTAGGGGTCAATAACACTTACAGCTCACTTAACAACTGGGAACTTGCTCAGACACAACTCTCGAACCTCATTGTTCCACACAAGAACGTCGTGGGTTTGTCAGTAGACTTAGTGCTCAGAGTTGGTAGTTTTTGTGATGTTTTTCCGCCTCTCGAAACCGGTGGATCTTAAGCTACTCAAAAGTCGATTTACACGTTCAAGTGATGGGGAAACAAACCGATCTACAGCTCAAACTATAGAAAACTTTAGAGATTAAAGTAGAGAGTCCCATGTCCAGTAGCGATAATACTCAATTTCTTACCGCTACGGTTGTACTATCAAACCGCCCCTTGTGAGTAGTTTTATAGACGTAAGATGTAAGTCAGCCCTTCTATAGAGAAACGTCTACCTTGTGAGTAGTTTTGAAGATGTAAGTCAGCCCTTCTATAGAGAAACATCTACCTTGTGAGTAGTAGTTTTGAAGATGTAAGTCAGCCCTTCTATAGAGAAACATCTACCTCATGGGCAACCTTATAGATAGAAGTCGTGAGAATGATCCGAAACTAATGCATTTAGAAAAACCGTCTAGTTACTTATTCATAGCAAACATAAAATATAAGTAGGCCAATACTAGGATACAAATGAATATATCTGGTATTTTGTGTGCAATTTGCTTGAGCGGTAACTCAAAATAAAGAAGGCTTATGTTGACACTTAATATTAATGGAACTATATATTGATGTCAGGAAGGTAATTTTTAAACCTAATAAATTAATTTTTTTCTAGTTTTTACTTTTACTTTTACTTGCAACTGAAATTAATTGAACTTCTTTACTGCCAAAAAACATACTGACATAATTTATATGTAAAATAGTTCTTACGCCTTCATGTTTTTACTGCTAAGAATCATACTGACTTAATTTATATATAAAATAGTTCTTAAGCCTTTATGTCTTTACTGCCAAGAAACATACCGAGTTAATTTATATATAAAATAATTCTTAAGCCTTTATATTTTTATTGCGGGGAATCATACTGACTTACTTGGTAGAAACAATAGTTCTTAAGCCTTTATATTTTTACTGCCAAGAACTATACTGAATTAATTTGTATAAACAAGTTGTATAAATGCCTCTCAAAACTGACAGGAAACCATTGTTGAATTATTAACGAAAATTATTGAATTTAACTAAAACAAATTTGTCTGTACCTCCAAGATACACCTAATCTTCACTTCCTTCATCAGTCTCGAAGTATTTCTTTAATCACCACATTTTTACTAAAAACTACGCAGAAAAATGAAGTATTATCGTGAACAAAACTACGTGTGCATTCTGAAAGAGATTTAAATAATACTCTTGGGCCTTTTCACTGCATTCTAGGTCAGGAAGTAGAAAACATAGTGCGAACATTCCTGCACAAAATTTCAACTATACAAAGGGTAAAATATATTTAGTAGTAATAAATGTTTATTTTTCTTTATGTTTTAAGGCCATATTGATAATATATGTATTAAATAACAAAATAATACTTATTAATTAACATTTATTTACCACTTAAAACATTTTAAACACTGACTTTCTAACATTAGTAATAGTAGGCCTATTTATAGTCTAATTTAAGCATTAGGCTTAATACAAAAGCGTAACGTAAGGATTAACTGAAAAACTACATTGTAAAGTTTATTTTGTTTTTGGCTACAACTCAATGTTTTAAAACTTATGAATTAAACTATTTTGCTGTTATATCACCGAAGTTATCAAAAAACAAACCTTCTTAACAAATCAACATGAATATTGAGCATTCAACATAAACACTATAGTTGACCTAAGAAAAATCAGCTAATAGTTTTGTTACTCAGCGACGTTGTATATTGTTGAGCATAGCCAAAAAAGGAGCGTGAAAGCGTTCTCGACAAAGTGACAAATAGAATATAGACTTTTATAGTTAGTAATAGTTCTTAAGTCTTTATACTTTTACCGCCAAAAATCATACTGACTGAGTTTGTTTAAAAAACAGTTCTTTTGCTTTTTGACTTTTAAGACGTAAAACTGTTGATTGTACACGTCAGTTACCACTTGTTCAATCATTATACGTATTGACTGATATTGTACTTCATAAAACGTCGTCATGTCATTGACATCGTATCAGATTGGTAGGCGTTTCGTGCAACTTCAGTTTTTAATTACACGCGATACCTGTTTATAATTTGTAACAGTTTTGAAAATAACACATAAAGAATGAATAAACAACAGAGAAAAAGCACTTGAGAATAGTAATAATTAGGTCACCTCTAGAAATAAGGAGTGGAAACTTAACCATGACCTTCAAAATGTTGGACAACCAGTCTCATTCTATTCATTACATGGGTATTTTAGCTCTAAATTTGGATCAACAAAATTATGACCCAATAACTATTAATTCAATATGGCAATATCTATTCAAATATGCCGAAGGCCCATTAAAATCACGACGATAAAAAAGGGGCGTAGTAATGGGATTCCTTTAACACCAAACCCAGGGGTTTTCCTAGTGTGCAGTAGATCACAAGGTGTATGTATACCTGTACAAATATACCTGTATCAGTAATCTCAAGTAGATAAATATAAAATTCCATTCCAGAATTAATAAATAAATATATTTACTAGAATAGTCTTCATTTTTGGAATAATTTGTTGCTAGGCCTAAATATATGAGGTGCAATATGGCGTCATGTATTAACAAATGATGCGGTTCAAATATAATTGTACAGTTGTAAAAAAAATCTTAAGAGAAGCTCTGGTCAAAATCCAAAGCGTTGATGACATTTCCTTATTGTTAAACTCACTATAACGCAATCAAAACACAGTACGCGTGCGTAGCAAGTGTTGCCACATAATTTGTTTATATGTATGTTACAGATTGATTTTATTTTCACCAAAGATAAAATTGAAAATATCGCCTGTGACGTAAAGGTCTAACGTAATATTTGATTCACTGTGGACTGAAGTTTCGCCTACTCAAGAGTCACCAGCACAGCTTAGGTCAGCAAACCATAAAAACAAACTGTTATAATTGTTTTTTTCTTAAGGACTCAAAAACCCCGTAAACCTTAAAGAATTTATGTTTGTTTATTTGTTTTTGGAATTTCGTCCAAAGCGGCTAGAAGGCTAATTGTCGAATTAGAGGAAAGATAGCTAGTCAACCCCATCCACCGACAACTCTTGAGCTACTCTTTACTAATGAAAAGTTACATTAACCGTCACTTTATAAAGGCCCCAAGGCTGAAAGAGTATATTCGATGACGAGATTTAAGCCCACCTCCTACCAAATGTGAATCGAGCGCATTAGCCATTAGGCCATGTCAGGTCTGTTTCTAGAGTGTTAATTAGTTTCCATGTGAACAAATTAGTCCGCCAGGTGGCGACATATCGAAGCGCGACAAAAAAAAGCATTGAAGAGTAGCGTTGCATGAGATTTTCGAGTTGTATTAGACAGTAAATAAGATAGTTTAAAACTAACCCTAACTCATAACTTCCCTGTTAATTTTTATAGAAAGGTACTCACGTTAACCTGACAATTAAGTACCATGTGTTGGACAAAAGAAACGGACTAATAAAGACAGTAAATAAAATAGTTTAAAACTAACCCTAACTCATAACTTCCCTGTTAATTTTTATAAGTCCGTTTCTTTTGTCCAACACATGGTACTTAATTGCCAGGATAACGTGAGTACCTTTCAATAAAGCCCAACTTCATGTACATAATTGTTTGTCTTTGGGATGTTTTTGTTTTAACATATTCTGCTCTAATGATAAGTTGTCTATGTCACTTGGCTCTTTCGAAAATAATTTAATTTAGATGTTGGGTTTAGAACAACATATAGTTTATGTTTTCTACTGTAGTTATTTCCAAATAATTACGGTAGTCAGGTTTAGCCTGTGCTATTGTATTCACGAACAAACACTACTAGCAGACCAAAGAACTAAGCTACAGAACAAAGACAAGATTATTAAAATGACTTAACACTAGTAGTCGAGGCTACCATGACTTGCAAGTTAAACAATGTACGAGAGTCAATCCTTAATATAAATAGCCATGTGATGTAGTTTTGTAACATAGCGTTAAACGACAATGCGCACAGTTCGAATGTTTCTTCATATTAATTACTGTTGTTTGATTGGACAAGCAGGAATAGAGACTGGAACTGACTATTGTGAGCCATGTTAATTCTAAACGTGACTGTAAAAATTAGCTTCTCTTCATAAGAAAATGAGTAAACTGACGGCTGTATTTTCGAACAAAGAGAACAAAGGACGCTCTTAAAAAAGATTCCCGTTTGCTGACTTGGAGTGTTAAAGTAGCTTTAGCAGCAAAATCTTCTTAGACTCTCGAGTTAGGACCTGCTTTAAAAAACCAAATTATGCAGTGAACTGAGCAGATTAATCAGCTAGATTATTTCATCTGTTATGCCACTTCATCAGCGCATCAGAAGTACTGAGCGTTTCTCAAACAGAGTCATGTCTTCACTTAAATTATGTAAGACTGGAACACTAGAGGGTGTTATGTCGTGTATTACAAATAACGCTAGAGGGTGTTATGCCGTGTATTACAAATAACGCTAGAGGGTGTTATGTCGTGTATTACAAATAACGCTAGAGGGTCTTATGTCGTGTATTACAAATAACGCTAGAGGGTCTTATGTCGTGTATTACAAATAACGCTAGAGGGTGTTATGTCGTGTATTACAAATGTAGTCGCGACTGAGTTTTGCAACAAAAAATAAAACTTACAATCTATAGCATATGTAAATACTAGTGTTAAGTTACTGAAATACAGGAAATCATAATTCTACCGTTTGCCCTCCAGTGGCTCAGCGATGAGTTTGTGGAGTTATACCCAAAAAATCCGGCTTCGATAACCCCTAGTGGGCATAGCACAGATGGCCAATTTTGTATCTCTCCGCTAAAACAAACAAATTAAAATGTCACTAATATTTTTTTATGTTTCAGAACCTCATATGGAAGTCTTCATCAAAAACTCATAGGAAGTCTCCAAAGTTGATAAAAGATTGGATAAAAGAAAAGAGCACTACAACCTTGCTTTGATTTGACATACGATTAAGAAAGACACTCTAATTCTGTTTACCATACTACTAAACAAGACACTCTACTTCTATTTGTCATACCACTGAACAAGACACTCTACAAAGCACTATTATAATGACGATATATCTTCAAACAAAACACGTTCTTTCAAACCCCCCGGGCACGTTAATCAGTAGGCCACTCTGGGCCCATTTTTTATTTTAAACTTGTTTACATCATTAACGATATTTTTTCAGTTTGTTAAAAAGGAATATTTATCCTGAATTAGTCCAAGGGACGTGTTATTTATGCTCGTAGTAAACGCCTGTACATTCTCAGAGAAGTGGTCAAAAAATACCAAAAACATAAGACCGGTCCCTTTAAAAAGTAGTGAAAAAATCTGAATTATAACAGATTAGTGGTCAAGACCATACGATATCGCTGTACCATAAAGATTTAATGGGCAGAACACTGGAGCTATGCTACAAATGTTTAATAATGAAGTCATGCTACAAATAGTTTTGTTTAATAATAAAGTCATGCTACAAATAGTTTTGTTTAATAATAAAGTCATGTTACAAATAGTTTTGTTGAATAAAAAGTCACGCTACAAATAGATTTGTTTAATAATAAAGTCATGCTACAAATAGTTTTGTTTGATAAAAAAGCCATGCTACAAATAGTTTTGTTTAATAAAAAAGTCATGCTACAAATAGATTTGTTTAATAATAAAGTCATGCTACAAGTAGATTGTTTGATAAAAAAGTCATGCTACAAATAGGTTTGTTTAATAAAAAAGTCACGCTACAAATAGTTTTGTTTAATAATAAAATTATTTTACAAAGAGTTTTGCAATAATAGTTGCCTAACAAGAATTACTATGATAAGATAACTTAGACAAGTAGAAATTATTCTCCATATTTGTAAAACGGACGTAAGATATTTATAATACATTGAGGGACTTCACTGCTCAGAAAATATACACTCTTGCCGTTTTAGTGATACTTAAACAAATATTACTGCCTGAACTGTATGTCAACCTTAGCAATGTTCAGTGTTTCTGGTCACGTTCTAGTGGTAGCTTGGAAAAGTAAAAAAGGGGTACATCACGAAGTCAGGTTATAGTAGAAACCCGTTCCTTAACCTCGTGTTTCTCATAGTAAAAGTTACGATAATATTCCTGATATTCAATATTTCGGTCAACCTTGTGAGTTTTTTAGCAGAATGCGTCTCTAGACTTTCTACAAAAACTTTATCTTCTCTACTCTAGTTAATATTTATGTTAATATGTTTGACCAGTAAAACCTGCGAAGTAACAAGGTTTAGCATACACAAATGAGTTCTCTGTACCTTCTGGATGAAGGGTAGAGTTGAGAGGATGTGAAACCATCATTAGTCAAGTTTAAAATGGATTCTGTATATTAGTATAATTATGGGGAATGTTATCGCATTCTTTATAATAAACTATAAACTAGGATTGTGTTTTAATGTCTAGAAAAATTAATTACCTTATCTTCTTTGAAAGTACTAATAAAAATACTTTTTGTGTGAGATTAAAAAGAAAAAGAAGAAACATGAACAACCTTCATAAGTTTCATTTAAAAGTTTCACTTTCAACGGCACATAATCCCTTCTTGATAATATAAAATTCTGTTTACTTTCAACGACACATAATCCCTTTCTTGATAATATAAAATTCTGTTTACTTTCAACGACACATAATCTCTTTCTTAATAATATAAAATTATGTTTACTTTCAACGACACATAATCCCTTTCTTGATAATATAAAATTCTGTTTACTTTCAACGACACATAATCCCTTTCTTGATAATATAAAATTCTGTTCACTTTCAACGACACATTATTCCATTTCTTGATAATATAAAATTCTGTTTACTTTCAACGACACATAATCTCTTTCTTAATAATATAAAATTGAACTTTTCCTAACAATATAGATTTTTAACAACGTTTGTTATATTCCTAACAATATAGATTTTTTAACAACGTTTGTTATATTCCTAACAATATAGATTTTAACAACGTTGTTATATTCCTAACAATATAGATTTTAACTAACGTTGTTATATTCCTAACAATATAGA
>NW_013676379.1:8523-13268 GCF_000517525.1 Limulus polyphemus
GTTATATTCCTAACAATATAGTATTTTTAACAACGTTTGTTATATTCCTAACAATATAGATTTTTAACAACGTTTGTTATATTCCTAACAATATAGATTTTTAACAACGTTTGTTATATTCCTAACAATATAGATTTTTAACAACGTTTGTTATATTCCTAGCAATGTAGTTTTCTAACAACGTTTGTTATATTCCTAACAATATAGATTTTTAACAACGTTTGTTATATTCCTAGCAATGTAGTTTTCTAACAACGTTTGTTATGGTTAACTATACTCTCATAAGACATTAGTAATAGACTTACTATATTTTTTAAACACTACATTCTTTATTTAATCCATTATGGTTTTTCAAGAAGAGTGTGTAATAGTATTTTAACCACACTATGTCCATCGCCGATGACGTATTTCGCTCAATACAGAGTTCATCAGCATTACTGTATTTTTGAACTAGTTATATGTTTATAATGCTTTGCCAGTCATTATAGAAACTAATATCTATATATATATCAACGCCCCTTGACTACCGGTCATTCCAGAGAACATAAGGTAAATATCCTTAATGCTCGTAACTTGCCCTGTCATGAATAACTACCAAATGCTTTTTGTTATCGTGTAAGTATCGTGTAAATTATTAATTTCTTAACAAGCAGAACCAATTAAAGTGTTCCCTCAAATTCTGCTAACTTCGTAAGTTTGTATTTTTTACAATTTTATTTAGTAAATATCGTTATTAGACCTCGCTGTTTCTCTGTTTACCAATCTTTATTTTCGAAATGTCTTGAAAAATAATGAATAAAAATTTCTAAGTCAATTTAATTCAGCGTGTTTTAGATTTAAAAAATATATATTATTTTAGCAGTCAAGACACAAATCCACTGTCTGCAGTTTACCTATCGAAAGCTTCTTTGAGATCTGGTTTATAAAGAATTTGGATGAAACAAGGATTTTGTAGAAAAATTACAATAATGAAACTAAGTTTCGTCTGTGACTCACTAAAAAATCAGTAGAATCAGATTACAAGTCAACATCTGAGGGCAGTTGCATTGTGGGACTACAGGTACAACTCGGTAGTTGGTGTTTACAACCTAAACGGCACTTGATGCAACACATGGGATAAACGGGCAGGTAAGAGACTCTTAAGGCTCGAATATATTAACATTCTTAATTGAGATCTACTGACCAAATGCCTTTTTTTCAGATAGTTGCGACAAACTATTCAAGGATCGCTATCAGCTCTAGATATTCCTAATTTTGAGTTAAAGGAAATGCAAGTTAACCAGTGCCCCTCGTTCGACCCATGTTAACAGCTCTCCCCCCCCCTTTGCGGCTACTTTGATCTAACGGGAGAATCAACTGCTGCACTGGTAAGGGCGCTCTACTCGCAATCTGCGAGTCGCGGGTTCGAATCCCGTCACACCAAACATGCTCGCCCTTTCAGCCGTGGGGGCATTATAATATGATGGTCAATCCCACTATTCGTTGGTAAAAGAGTAGCCCAAGAGTTGACGGTGGGTGGCGATGACTAGCTGACTTCCCTCTAGTCTTACACTGCTAAATTAGGGACGGTTAGCGCAGATAGCCCTCGTGTAGCTTTGTGCGAAATCCATAACAAACTAAACAACTGCTACAATTATATCACCCTCACGTATTTTGTTGGCATATCACAATTCGAACCTTGGACCTTTCTAAACTTAGCCCACTACGCTGTCAATTAGGACACGCTCGGTCCTATATATATACTCTGAAGAACATAGGTATGATTCAGTTTGGATACTTCTTTAAATCCTTAGTTTATAACTCAGCAATTACGTAAGGTTATATCTGCAAGTACATTCCAAAAACTATAATATAATGTTTGTGGCCCCTTCTGAGAGTCTTGTGGTATGACATCATATTATATCACCTACCAATCACGTGTTGTCTAGTAAGTGAAAAAAATAACAGATTAGTTGGATACTTTATATAAACATTGTGTTAAAACTAAATCTCTAGAGACCTGGAATGACCTGGTGATTAGGGCGCTCAACTTGCAAACTGAGGGTCACCGGTTCGAATTCCCACGACCGAATATGCTCGCCCTTTCAGCCGTAAGCGTGTTATAAGGTGAAGGGTCAATCAACTATTCGTTAGTAAAAGAGTAGCCCAAGAGTTGACGGTGGGTGGTGATGAATAACTGCCTTCCCTCTAGTCTTTCACTGATAAATTAGAGACAACTAGCGCAGATAGTCCTCGAGTAGCTTTGCGCGAAATTCAAGAAACTTAATCTCTAAACGTGGAAATATATGTATTGTTATTTCTCCTGGATCAGTAGGGAACTCTTCCAACCATCACAATCTGTAGAAAACTATCATCAAGCCCTCACGAGCAACATAATACAATATAAAATTAAGATAATTAATATAAAATTATACAACGTCACCTGTCTCCACCACTCTGTTAAGAACATACACAAGGAAACTGAAAAGGCCTAACATTAATTAATTAAACATTAAAAACATAAAAAAGAAACCAACCTTTCAGTGCGAAGACGATGACAAAACCCAGAAGACAAAACTCCACGAGGCGCGCCGTCATGTTTGATAATTCACGTTGTTACAAATCATCACAAGTTTTTGAGGACCCATTCATACGATGCTTATCAGGCAGTCCGTTAAGTCTCTGCCTGCGAATGCTGTCACAGGAGAACGCAGCTCGGTTAATAAAGTTACTGCTACGCTGGAATAACGCTGAGCGACGACTGTTACTAGGGTCACGTATATCACCAACAAATCCTGTTCTCTGTTGCCCTAAGCAACCCGCCTCCTTACTCGAGTACAGCTACTACACAGTCGCCTCTAAACGAGGTTCACCTGTAACGAGGCCATCACTGTAAACCAAAACATTAAAGTTTCGTATATAAATATATAAAAATACAGAAATTTTGAAGATAATTCATTGTCACATCAATTATGTTATCCGGTTGGATTGTTGTTAAGCCCAAACTATATAATAAGCTATCTGTGCTGTGCTCACCACGGGTATCGAAACCAGGTTTTTAACGCTGTAAGATTGCTGAACCACTGGGGGACATCTTTAACTGTACATTCAGCTGTGTGTATCTGTTCATAACGTTTTGAACGCAGCGAATGTTCACTTAACACAAAACGAAACTATTTCATTTTAAAGAAAGAAATAACATTCACCAATATTTAGAAACGTTCGTCACATATAAACGTCCCTAATTTTCGAATTATCTATGACTTCTAAACCTGTTGTGAATCTTTTATATCATACGTCACAAACAAGCCTTGTTTGTCTGCTTCTGTAAGTTTACTAAGTTTGCTTTGTAACGTGAAATCCATCGGTGCCCACGTCTGCCTATTTGCATTTTATAAAAAAGTGAAATAAAATAGAAACACTTGAAAAAAGATATATATAGGAATGGACTAGCAATCAAACAAACTTTGTTAGACAAGGTGTGAACTGAATCAAAAATTATATTTCATTGTGATAAAACAGGCCATCACATTAAACAAAAGTCCTACGTTTATAGAACCGCGTAAAAGATAAGACAGGTGACAATATACTGGGTGTGAACGTTTGTTTCAGCTGATTTTTTCCAGGAACATAAAACTTAAATCCTTTTTTTTCTTTTCTTCTTTTTTAGTCAAGATGAGTTGGAATATTTTGTTCTTCTTTCTGAGTTAAATCAAAGAAATTTGATTTAATAAATAATCATGCATAATATCAGAAAATAATCTGAACATTAGAAAGTAGAATTCAAAAAGTGCAGTTTCTATAGAAACTACCGAATAATTTCAAATTACAAACGTTTTACTTCACAATATAGGCGTCTTTAAGTAATGTAGCTTAACAATATGTTTATACAATATAAAAATATCTAAGTTTATACCTTAACAATATGTTTATACAATATAAAAATCTTTAAGTAATGTAACTTAATAATATGTTTATACACTATAAAAATCTTTAAGTAATGTAACTTAATAATATGTTTATACAATATAAAATCTTTAAGTAATGTAGCTTAACAATTAGTTTATACAATATAAAAACCTTTAAGTAATGTAACTTAATAATGTGTTCATACAATATAAAAATCTTTAAGTAATGTAGCTTAATAATATGTTTTTACAATATAAAAACCTTTAAGTAATGTAACTTAATAATATATTTATACGATATAAAATCTTTAAGTAATGTAACTTAACAATATGTTTATACAATATAAAAACCTTTAAGTAATGGTACTTAATATATTATTATTCTTACGTTACTAGTACATTATAATATCAGGGTTCTCACTATATTATTCTTACGTTACTAGTACATTATAATATTAGGTTCTCACTATATTATTCTTACGTTACTAGTACATTATAATATTAGGTTCTCACTATATTATTCTTGCGTTACTAGTACATTATAATATTAGGGTTCTCATTATATTATTCTTACGTTACTAGTACATTATAATATTAGGTTCTCATTATATTATTCTTATGTTTCTAGTACATTATAATATTAGGTTCTCACTATATTATTCTTACGTTACTAGTACATTATAATATTAGGTTCTCACTATATTATTCTTACGTTACTAGTACATTATAATATCAGGGTTCTCATTATATTATTCTTACGTTACTAGTACATTATAATATTAGGTTCTCATTATATTATTCTTATGTTTCTAGTACATTATAATATTAGGTTCTCACTATATTATTCTTATGTTACTC
>NW_013676379.1:14268-16651 GCF_000517525.1 Limulus polyphemus
ACTAGTACATTATAATATCAGGGTTCTCACTATATTATTCTTACGTTACTAGTACATTATAATATTAGGCTCTCACTATATTATTCTTACGTTACTAGTACATTATAATATTAGGCACTTACTATATTATTCTTACGTTACTAGTACATTATAATATTAGGTTCTCACTATATTATTCTTATGTTACTCGTACATTATAATATTAGGCACTTACTATATTATTCATATGCTCCTAGATATACTTCCGCAGGGTCCCCGAAAGTGTTCTGTTTCAAGAATAAATAAAACAAAATATGAGTAACAAATATTTTTATCTCTTGCTTTGAATTTCAAATGTCATGCTGTGTTGTAGCCTACAAAAAGCATAATTATTCTCATGATTTATGGCATGCGCACGTTTTACTGACAGTAAAAATTGCAACGTTAAGCATCCCTTATGTGATGTTATTTTAGTGCCTACTGACTGACTTACAGACAACACACAACTGTACAGTAGTGTAAGTGGTTAAAACAGATGATACTCTCTAGACGGTTTTAGGCCCCCTTTCGAGGAAATTAGGTTCTTAAAACATTATTGTTAGATTCTCAGTACATCACAATATTAGGTTCTTAGTAGATTATACTATTTTGTTCTTAGTATATCATACTGTTAGGTTTACACTTAAACCAACTCTAACTTCCTTAAAAGTTGGCCAATGCTAAACCCTAAGATTGACAATAAACCAATTACTTTTTCTTACAGTTTCACAATTTATCTGAATTTATAAGAATGTTTAACCTTTGCTGTACCTAAGAAGCTCATGCCTCAATAATTTCTTACTATCCACATACTCTAGCCAAGAAAAACAATATAGACACAAAAGCAACAACGTCCACTTATTCACAGCACGAATCAAGTCAGAATAAACATACGACATTGTTGTAGGTTTATTACAAAATGCTTGTTTATTCATAGTACGCAGAAAATAAATTAAAAAGCTATATTGTTTAGGCTTGTTACAAAACGTTAATTTATTCATATCACGCAGAAAGTGAAAATAAACAAACGAAATTCCTTAAGTTCATTTAATTATAGAACGTAGAAAATTAAAATAAATAAACGATATTGTTTAGGCTTTTAACAAAGCGTTCATTTATTCATAGCATGCAGAAAGTGAAAATAAACAGACGACATTGTTGTAGGCTTATTACAAAACATTCATTTATTCATAGCACGCAGAAAGTGAGAATAAACAAACGATATTGTTTAGAATTATTTCAACACGTTCATTTATTCATAATATTCAAAAAGTGAAAAAAAATAGACGACACTGCTGTATGCATATTACAAAACTTTCGTTTATTCATAGGACGGAGAAAATGAAAATATACAGACGACATTCTTTAGGCCTATTACAAAACGTTCGTTCATTCATGGTATTGTTACGTCTCCGTTTGTTAATTAACTTTCCGTAACTTCGTTCCGACGAAACTTTAGCGACACAAGTTCTTACTTAATAAAACTGGTTTATTCTTTCTGAATATAACTTTACCGATACACTTATTTTCAACAGTCGCGCTAAAACAAACGCTATAACGAACGTTAACTTCAACAATACTTTCTCACTGCAGATAAATTACTCACTACCTACACACATTGTTGTCCCGTCACGTTGTGACCCTCTTATATATACCAGACTACCCTATATCTAGTAATCTCCCGACAATTCACGAAGGTACAAGATATTTCCAGGAAGCAGGGGGCGTGACACTAGTCACGTGAACTCGCTGACGCAACACTGCCCCTCCTTAATATTGTTCGTCCCAAACAATACCCACATACAATAAACCAATAACAATTACTTAATTAAAATATACAGAATTACAAACACAAAATTACAATTCAATAAAGTATCTTAATTTTACGGGACGTATCTTCTTCCGTACTGGTCTCCGTTTTGTTGTCTTCTGCTTCAAGTGGGGCTCATCTGCTTCATCAGGAAATGTCCTATCGTCGGTAACAGTCACAACAATGATAGTAACTTCATCAAGTGCTTCACCG
The DNA here is from genome assembly GCF_000517525.1 of Limulus polyphemus. Taxonomy (NCBI): domain Eukaryota; kingdom Metazoa; phylum Arthropoda; class Merostomata; order Xiphosura; family Limulidae; genus Limulus; species Limulus polyphemus. The sequence continues at coordinate 16,310 of NW_013676379.1, forward strand.
TTTCCCTTCTCAAAACTGAGTAGAGTTTCTTCTTCGACGGTGGCTTCGTCAGGTGACACTTCTTCAGCAACGCCATTTGTTCTGTTGTTCACTTTGTCCCAACTGAAATGTCCTGGACTGTGATAACGCCAAAGCCTGTTGGCATGCACCACTTTTGGCTTACCTCGCCGAGCACATTTTATCCGGAAAGTCACGTCTGAGAGACGATCCACTATGTCATATGGGCCTTCCCATGGAGAAGACAACTTAGGAAACTTCCCTTTGGTCTTCCTGGGATTATACAACCATACCTTGTTTCCTGGTATAAAGCTGACTTCAGTAGATCTCTTATCATAAGTTAAC
>NW_013676380.1:0-801 GCF_000517525.1 Limulus polyphemus
AGTAATATAATAGTGAGATTTACAGTATAAACTTAACAGTAATATGATAGTGAGGTTTACAATATAAATCTAACAGTAATATGATAGTGAGGTTTACAGTATAAACTTAACAGTAATATAATAGTGAGATTTACAGTATAAACTTAACAGTAATATGATAGTGAGGTTTACAATATAAATCTAACAGTAATATGATAGTGAGGTTTACAGTATAAATCTAACAGTAATATGATAGTGAGGTTTACAGTATAAATATAACAGTAATATGATAGTGAGGTTTACATTATAAATATAACAGTAGTATGATAGCGAGGTTTAAAAGTATAAATATAACAGTAATATGATAGTGAGGTTTACAGTATAAATCTAACAGTAATATGACAGTGAGGTTTACAGTATAAATCTAACAGTAATATGATAGTGAGGTTTACATTATAAATATAACAGTAATATGATAGTGAGGTTTACAGCATAAATATAACAGTAATATGACAGTGAGGTTTACAGTATAAATATAACAGTAATGTGATAGTGAGGTTTACAGTATAAATATAACAGTAATATGATAGCGAGGTTTAAAGTATAAATATAACAGTAATGTGATAGTGAGGTTTACAGTATAAATCTAACAGTAATATGATAGCGAGGTTTAAAGTATAAATATAGCAGTAATGTGATAGTGAGGTTTACAGTATAAATCTAACAGTAATATGATAGCGAGGTTTAAAGTATAAATATAACAGTAATGTGATAGTGAGGTTTACAGTATAAATCTAACAGTAATATGATAGCGAGGTTTAA